>NC_091457.1:48802232-48952232 GCF_027789765.1 Dendropsophus ebraccatus | reverse complement strand
GTCTGGTCTCTGGATACAACACCAGAGACTTGGCAGGAGATATTAGGGGAAAGTTGAGCATATGGAAGGTGTATGTTTAACTCCGATCAGGTTGACATTATTATTTTATGATGTTGTGTGTTGCTGGGGAAGAGGGATGCTCTGTCGCTTTAAGTGCCCAGCAGTTCTGTGGAGTGGATAGGAGTTTGACCAATAGAAGTACAAAGAGGATTCTAAATAATTTCTCACAGACAAAAGCCAAGACATTCTGGTCTAAACGGCTTGCTAAACTCAACAAGCAGGGGCTATAGGCAGGAGCACTGAACGGGATTCTGATCTTCCTCATAATCATTTCATGAGACATTGGAGCTGCTAGCTGTCACTCAGGCGCTGCAATGAATCTGCTTTCTAATCACCAGCATGGGAGTCGCTGCCAGCAGTCCAAACTTTCATCGAAACACTTTTCTGCACCTAAAATAAAGGGTCAATAAAAAGCTGACACATACGGAAGGTAGGAGGCCACTGGGAGATAAGGGGAAGGGGCTACTAGGGATTAAGAGGAAGGGGCCAATAGGGAGGACGAGAAATGGACTAGTGGAGAATAAGAGGAAAGGTGTATTGCAGACGTATAGGATTGGACAGGTAGAGAGTAAGGGTAGGGGGTTACTGGGGAGGAAACGGAAGGGGATACCAAAGTAGTGGAACCATGAACTACTAAGAAGTAATAGAACTTGGGTTCCGGAGGAAGGAAAGGAAACATGTGACTACTGGGATAGAGAAGGAAGGGCCACCAGGGAATTAGAGAAAGGGGCTACTGAAGAGTTACGGACTATTCGGGGGTATGAAGAAGGCACCACCATGGAGTTAGAGGAAGGAAAAACTCAAAAGAGAGGAAGAAGGGGCTACTGTCGAGTAAGAGATTGCTGGGGAATAAGGGAAAGGGAATAATGTAGACTAAGAGACTAGAAAGAATGGCAAAGACTGTTACCAGTATAAGGAAGGGGCTACTTAGGAGTAAGAAACTACTGGAGAGGATGCGGTTCCTGGGGTAAGTATAGATGAAGGAGGCTACTGTCGATGAGGAAGCTTCTGGAAAGCAAGAGACTACTGGGAAGTATAGAAAGTCTACAGGGTGACTGCTCTTTTGTAACACTGGGATATAAGAATGTATTGTTTTTTTTTCCCCAAGGAAGGGGACATAACTTGTATTTGATGCTAGAGGCGATTTATTGTTTAGAAAACCACTCCAGCATGACATAGTTTACAGAGGAGGGAATGCATTTTTTTGTGTGTTCTATAGCTAGGAATGTCCTTGCTAGTTCAGAGGTAGCAGAGCTGAATCTGTCATTTAACTCTTCAGAGCTGCGTCCTGTCGAATGAATATAATGTAGTAGATCTACCTGGAACGCCATAGATTGCACATTGTGACAATCTCAGCTCTGCCACACTTGTAACATACCATACCACTTACAGAGTCATTAGCAGAGACTAAAAGATCTTTGGTCTGGAAAGTTTCCATAAAATCTATGAAGAGTATTTATTGTTTCGGAGGTGTTACTACTCACTTATGACTCAACCTCATCTCATTCTGCATGGTGATCTTAATTGTTTGTCTGTGGTTGTATAAGGGTTACATTGTTATATCATTGGGGCACTTGTCATATTTAGTGATGGGGACTCCTTTGTGACGAAAATATATCTTGCCACTGTGGATAGTAAAATCGATAGACCAAGTTCATGACTGACAGTTAATTGGGCAGATGGGAATTTGCCTGTCTCTAGGTGCTTTTAGCGTTTGCTGTTGTCGGATCTTGGTTCCTAAAGAGTTACATGGGATTGCCTGCTTCCAATTGCGATGTAATTCCCAGCTCTCTGTTCTCCATCCCAGTATTGGCTGCTTGTGTCTGCGTCTTTCCCTAATTCCAGACCCTTGCACATATGTCGGAGGTAGTTTAGCAAACACCCGTAAACTCTTTCTAAATCTTTCAGTGAATTCGCTAACGGAGATCAAATCATAGAGGAAAAGAAATCTTAATACCTGCAAATGAAAAGAATGTGAGTAGAGCTTGCAGTGGCATCTGGAACAAAGCCATACGCTTTGGTTTTTCCTCTATTTTCTCCTAGACAGAAGCATAATTAGAAGTGTGAGGGCGTCCTCTACTGGCCATCACTTGTTACTGAATTCAGGGTTCCCTATCTAGATGTTATTACCTCACATGCCATTCATTTCACTTACAGTGACGTTCAACAACATTAAGCCATCCAGTTCATAGTCATTGACTTTAGGCTGAAATCTCGCATGCAGGTTTTCATGCAGTTTTTTATGTAAAGGAAAGACTGGTAGATCTCATCTCCTTAATATCTTCTGGATCAAAAACCATTAAAACTGTGAGCAGGATTCCAGACTCACATTAAAAATGTAGTTTTTAATTACTGAGAAAGATTTTCTTGAAATTATTGAAGTTTTACAACATATTTTTATGATTGGAGTCACCAAGGGTTGGGAACTCTAGCCTTTTAGTGAACACTAAAGTGGTATACCACCCCAGAGATAAATAGTATATGTGCGAAATGCTGCCCTCTGCAGGCTGGGTTAGGTACTTGAGTCTTTGTCTCATGGACGGTGCACCACCTGGAGGTCTGTATGGCTCAAGTGCCTTGGTTAATCTACACAGGGTACACATCCTCACAAGGAAATGTCTGGATTTGTCAGACTTGTTAATTCTTCCTTCTTTGGACAGCTTTTTTTTAGTATAAAATGTCTGCATATCTTCTTAACGGTGGTTAAAAGCATTGGGGTGCTTCAAACCCTGTATAATATATGCTACACATAATGTAGGGACATTGCTATGTGTGTATGATCCATTCTTAATTGGATACTTGGGCAGAGCTGACTTTGTCATTTGGCATAGATAGATAGATAGATAGATAGATAGATAGATAGATAGATAGATAGATAGATAGATAGGAGAAAGATTGGAGATAGATAGATAGATAGATAGATAGATAGATAGATAGATAGATAGAAAATAGATAGATAGATAGATAGATGATAGATAGATAGATGATAGATAGATAGATAGATAGATAGGAGATAGATAAATAGATAGATAGATAAAAGATAGATAGAAAATAGATAGATAGATAGATAGATAGATAAGGGTGAGGGTTCTCTTACTGATCTCTGTTACTGAGGAGGTTTCCTCTAGCTTCCTCTCATAGCTGCTATGATAGCTGACGCGGAGAGATAGAGACGTGGCTTATATTTATGCCCTGCCTGGTGTGATGCACTGAAGGTCTATGTGACGCAGTAGCTCTGCTGGTGTCTTGTTACTGTGGAGATTGCTTTATTTCGCATCCTCACATCTAGATTGTTAGCTCTGCACAACAGGTCACCACTTTCACAGCGTTCAGAGCTGTACAGTAACAGATAGTCGTTGAGTATAAAGCAGCGTTCTATACAACACTCATCTTTCATACAGTCTCTCCAACAGCCCGTTGTTAAAATGTAACCTTTAAAGGAATGTAAACCATGCAAGTTACAATAACTGGAATTCCGGATTTAATGTTATTATCCTGGAGACTTGTTACATAAAGTGGCCTCCGATTCTGATTAATACTATTAAGGAAGGTTTCCCTTTTGACAAATGTTTCCTGCTATGTAGATCCCCAACCATTTGGTGTATCATCTGTGACTCATAGATACATCTCACCTATCATGTACTAAATGTTCTTCCAGAGGGATGATTATATACATTTTTCATTCATCATAACCATGGTCAGTGGCAAAGCTATAGAGTATGCAGAGGTAACAGCTGCATCTGGTCGTGGTCTCTATGGGGGCCCAAAGACTCCTCTGTCGCATAAGACATCAGCATTATAAATGACTCAATAAATGGGGCTCTGGTATGCATTGGAGCCTAGAAGCTTTATGTTATATCTCCTCCTTCCATGACTCATATTTCCATTAGGTACAAGAGCCTCACAGTGGCCAATATCTAAACTGATTTGGAAAACCCAACTTTCCTGAGCTAAATTTTTACCTCTCATAGTATTTTTTTTAACCATTGTTCAATAAAAGATTGTTTCAGTACAACAACACCATTGTGGGATATCAAATTTCAGGCATCTTTAGGAAAGGTATATTGACGATGTCCTCTACTCCTTACTGAGTGGGATCCACATATTAACTAGTAATTCTCATTCAATCGCTTACCTCTTATACCCACTCAAGCGTACATTACAATACATCCTTATCAAGGAAACCACGTTTAAAGTATTTAACAAGTGATGATCATCATGACATAAAAACCTTATAAACATTTTAACAATAATTGCAACCATTTTCTTAGATATTGGATTTATTTTATTAAGATTTTGACTAAGGCTATGTTCACATTACGTAAAAGGCAACAACGGACGTACTTTATGCGGAGTGGAACATTGCCTTATCTGCTATGGCATCCCGGCCGGAGCGTATACACATTGTATACGCTCCGTCCGGCATCCCATGCGGACCTGCAAATAACTGACATATCAGTTCACACAATGAAGTGAGCGGCTCCGCTTCATTGTGTACTATGGGGAGTTCTGATGCGGGCGCGCGCTGATGCACCCGTATCAGAACACTGCGGCCAAAAGATCTTCCGGCTGGTACTTAAGTACCAGCCGGGATGGTCTGGGCAGAGACCGGCCATTCTGTGACCCAGCCGGGTCATGGAAAGGCCGGCCTCTTTACGTTGTGTGAACATAGCCCTATACTGCAAGAATTTATGACTTTATCACTCCACTCTATAAGAGTGACCTGGAAAGTGTGAAGGGGTTATCTAAGGGGGGTGATGTTCCTGCAGATCAACAGGTTTCTACCAGCAATTGGCATTAATGACTCCAGCATACCATGGATTATGGACATATGAAAGACTAATCATAGTACATTTTCTCCTTAGACTTTAAGGGACTGACTTACGGACATAACTTCTTTCCATATGCTATATTGCAAACAAGCAAAAGAAATTGCTTCTTACCCAACTCTATGAGCCACAGGTCACTCTCTTAAATGGTTATCTTGCAATGTGACATACCCTCTAGAAAAAATGAATGGCTCACTATAGCTTTTCCCACCAATAACAGCTCACTGGGTGTTTTAAAGCTAGACCAATGAAGATCAGTTGGTAACTACACTGGCTTGGGTTGTCACTATGGGACACTCCATATATTATGAGAAGTATGTTTTAATAAATTTTGATCTGCATAACTAAAGGTGTTTTACACTAAATATTTCCATACATGAGACAGATCAAACAATAATATTAGTATGAAGGCCGTCACCTTCTGTAATACATTAGAACCCCTTTAAATATAATTGCTCACTTGTAAAACTCATCTTGTTGGCTTCTATTGCTTTGGAAACAGCTTTGATGTCAATGGCACTGTGTCATACCTATTTATGGACAGTACCAAAATGGTGCACATGGGCAAAATCCTACCCCTATGCCTCAATGACATATGACAAGAGGAAAAGCTCTTCGAGACCATTCATAAAAACACAGACAAAACATGGTGTTTAGTTCTCTCCACAATAATGGTTAGTAGCCAAGATTTCTATTTTTTTCCTAAGCCCATTTACAACTGGATCAATTGCAGCTGGATGTTTTTGTCCTCAGCACTTTATAAATAAAAGCCCACATTACGATTAGTTTGCAGTTTTTAGATTATAGCCACAATAGGATCAATAGCTATGACTTATTTAGTTTTCTAGCAAGTGAGGTTTGATGTATGCGGACAAGCCTTGATGTGTTCATTTGGAAAAGTTGTGAGCTAGACCCAATAGCAGTCAGCCTTCTTGCTTGTACATGCACATGCAGTTATGTTCGTTGGCAATGAGAACTTAGACACAAGTCAACGGAGGACCGGGGGAGGATGGTGGTGGGATGAGTAATTTTGGCTGTTCAAAATAAGAATTTCTTTAGAATGTAAGAACGTGTGAAAGCCAAGTATAGCTTGTTTGAATTATGGAAGTGTGTCAAAAAAATTTGTGAAATGTTAAAAGAAATCCAATACAAATTGGCTTTAATGCTAAGGCATAATTGGTTCTGATGCAATCGGCAGACCTCACAAAGCTGTAAGTCATTGTTTCCTTTAACTAGTTCAAAGCCACAATTGATAATAAACATTTTGCTGTTGTGGGAATAAAAACTTTTTTTTTTTGCAAATCTCATCTGTACAGAGAAAAAGTTAAATGATAAAATTCTAGCTGTCTGTACCTACCATTAGGGGGAGCGTAGTGCATACTGATTTGTTATTGAGATCAATGTATTATGGAGATCATTCTATACATTGTACAGAAATGATATTTGAGGGTAATAAATGTTCTTAAAGGGGTTGTCCAGGCAACATTAAAAAAAAAATTGAGGGTCAGCAGGGGGAGATGTTAACATAATAGACAAGTTTCACTCACTTGTCTCTATCTCCCACAGCCTTTGCCGCACTAATGCCTAAAGTCCTTCACTGGACTCCTCTATCTCCTGGTTCTAGTGATGTCATTCCACCATAAGAACTGCCCGCTCAGCCAATCAGTGACTGAGGCATTGCAACACTGCAGCCACTGACTGGCTGGATGGATTGTTCCTGTGGCGACATGATGCCAAGGTGTGCCAAGGTGTCGCTGCGGTGATTGAAGGGGAACCTGGTTGGTTGAGTGTAACTTATTTTTTTTACTCCAATATTTTATTTTGCCCTGAAACTCCCTTTAAGTTATTTCTGTTTATAGCGTGAATAAATATTATCTTAATACTTTTTATATGAGGCCAGAATTACAAGAAGGGATCAAAAATATAAAATGAATAATGTGATTATATAAGCTTTCTTTCTGGGTGACAAATCCCTGCAAGCCTGTTCCGATGTAAGTGGGTATATCCTCCTAATGATGGAATTACTAACTTGACTCTTTCACATGATTCTGATGACTACTTAGTTTTCTCCATTGTTGCAAAATTGCTGTTGAGACTGACTCATCTCGCTGTGTAATTCTGAAACAAGCACTCTTGGTTCTATCACACTGTGAACTGGTTCCTGAAGAGGGGCTTTGAAAAGAAATCCTGCAGAGCCCTCTATGAATATAATGTGTAACTCCTTCAGCTGCGATGCTGGTCTGGAGAAACATGTTCTGCATACAGACAAATTGTGCTCTGAAACAAAGCTGCTGAATGCTGCCCAGTTATGTCTTTATAAAGCCTTAACTCTACATGAGAATGACAAGAGCCCTTTCATGCTTACTGAGGGTAGAAAACTGATAGGCTAGGTTCACACTATGTAAAAAAGATGGGCATCTTTCATAACAACAGCCGCCATTGCGCAAATAACATACATTTAAAAATACTAGAAAGAGAAAGGGGAATACAGCGCACGGCGCACATAGTGTAATTCTGCAGGGTAGGTTGGTGTAGTAGTGAGTGATAGAATATTGCTCACCTTTGCGTGTCGTGCTACGAGCCCGACACCGCCAGATGCTTTAAACGCTCGCTGCCCACCAGGGGTCCGACTAGGTCGGTAGAAGAAATCGGTGTGCAAGATCACTTTATCCAGGCAGGATACGTGGTGTACTCTGGTGTCCGGCGCTGAGCGGATTTTCCAAAAATTTCCAAGGAGATGATGGAGTCGTAGTATTAAAATCCTAGTATTTTAATACTACGACTCCATCATCTCCTTGGAAATTTTTGGAAAATCCGCTCAGCGCCGGACACCAGAGTACACCACGTATCCTGCCTGGATAAAGTGATCTTGCACACCGACATTTAAAAATACGTTATTTGCGCAATGACGGCCATTGTTCTAAAAGACAGACATCATTTTCACAGTGCGAACTTAGCCATATAATGTATAGGATTATTTTTTTCTAAACTTTTTATTACACACAGGGAGAATAAGCAAACTCCTTGCTGATGTTGCTGACCACTGGGCCACCATGCTACCTATAGAGTTTGTGGTTACCTATTATCTTCCTTCCATAAATAACAAAATATTGGATCTGAACAGATAAATTTAAAGGGTTTGTCTAGAGAAAATAATCTCCATGGTTAGGGGTCTTGTAAAAAAAATTATTTAAAAAAATAAATAAACAAGCTATACTTACCAGTCATGTTCCCCTGTAGCTGCTGGGTCAATGCTCATGGCTTCTTTCTGGTTCCTGTGATGTCATGATCATGTAAGAATTGCTGTGCTCAGCCAATCAGTGGCTGAGGTGTGACACTACTACAGCTACCTATTGGCTGAGCTGGGCAATTCCTGCATGGTTGGAGGAACACTCCTGAGGAGTTGGAGCAACTACAGTGGTGGGGAGCAGGACTAGTGAGTATAACTTGTTTATTGTTTTCTGAGCCAGGAAAAGCCCCTCTACCACGTAAAACGTCAGTGTTCTATGTGGTAAATGATAGGTGAGGGGCCATTTTGGAGATCTTTAATGTTGCAGATCTTTTATTCTTAAAGGGGTTAGGTTTAGAAAACATGGCCACTTTCTTCCAGAAACAGCACAACTCTTGTCCTCAGTTTGGGTGGGCTTTTGCAGCTCAGTTCCAGTTCTCAGTTCCAGAAGTGAATGAAGCTAAATTGTAATACCACACACAACCTGGGGACAGGGGTGGCGCTGTTTTTGCAAGAAAGTAATGTTGATTTTTCTAATCCCTTTAAGTGGTGCCTCTGACCTTAAGGATAATTTTCTTTAAGGTTTCCATTGGTTCAGCTGGTTTTCTGAAGCCTTAGTTGTCTTTAGTTGGTTACTTTATCAACTTTCCAATGAACTGAAAACCACTAAAAAAGTGCCTTCAGCTATGAGGACTTCATACACCTATGTATTACAGTGGTTGCCTATTCATTCGGTTGCCGGCAGCCTACTATTGTTTTTTTTTTTGGGGGGGGGGGGGCTTAGCTGCCTTATAGAAGGGGCTACCCACTTAAGATAACACATTTGTGCTTTGCTGTCTCTTGAAATAATTTTTTCCATTTACTAGAAATTACCACTTCTTCAACCCTTCACAACAAATGTCTCCTGGGTCTTACCTGAGTGTTGTGTAGAAATGAGAAATCCCTTATGAGCTTTCCTTTCAAAGACACAAGTAGTTAGTGTACTTAGTGACTGCTGTCAGGGAAAATCCTAATGACGCTTGTAACACCAGGTCATCGGAAAAAGGGATTTCACATCCATTACCATTAGAAAAGAGTCATTTCTAATGTTAATAGGGTATCAAGAAAAAAACCTTTTAGCAATACTTGGGCAGTCTATATGCAATGGAGGCAGCCATGCTATACCCTGGTCCTTACACACGGAGACTTACAGACAATAAGAATATATTTAAAAAAAAATGATACACCATACTACAAATATCCAGTATAAAACTAGCCTTAGCAAGAGCATGCCTTTATTAATAGTGCTACCCTGCAGGTTTTACTTAAAAATAAAAATAGTGAATTTCTCCTAAGTCACATGGGCATCACTGGTGAGATTATTCCACAGCCATATTCACCTGAGACAGCAGCTCTAGAAGTTAACACTCCCAACAATATGAGGCTACCATACGGTTTGCAAAATAATGTGGTTATAGATATCCAATTCAAAGTGATATCATAAAAAGCCGTAAAGAATGTGGTTGTCGGATGATGGCAATAATAATAATAATAATAATAATAATAATAGCTCTTGCAGCAGATCCCAGGAGCTCCAGCTCTCCTATCTGCCCAGATACAGTACTTTTCACATGAAGAGGTATACTATAAGGTCAGATTGTTACTATAACATAACAAAGATCTATTCCCATACAATCCAGTACTGCCGGGAATCATGACACAGTAACAATAGACTATCCTATATAATGTTACAGTGCAGTAGATTTCAGAATGATCTACCCATCAGTAATGATTTTGGGTAGGGTATATTACTACATCACAGTGAACCCCAATGTTAGAGTTATCATGGGACATGCATTAGGCTAGGTTCACACTTGGTAAAAATGACGGCTTTCTTTTAGAATAACAGCCATCATTGTGTAAATAAAGTCCATTATCTTTAAAATACCAGATGTTATTTGCAGAATGATGGCCATTGTTAAGAAAGACGGCCGTCATTTTCAGAGAGTGAACCTAGCCTTAAAGTGATACTGTCACCCCCCTTACTTTCTCTGCACCATCCACAAGCTTAGAGGCTGCACATTAGATATATACCAGTATAAAACTTGTCTGTGTCTTCTTTCTGCTCTAAAATCCCTTCATTTCATCAGTGGACAGTGTCCCCTTGCCGGGAGATGGGGCCACACTGCCATAAAGCCCAACGTAGGTGACAATGTTGGCCAATGAAATAAAATGAGATTAAAGGGGGGGGGGGTGACAGTGTCACTTCAACTTGCTGATTTGGGGGAAGCTGCAGTGCTTGCCTTAAAAAAGAAGGGGCTGATCTTTTTAAGCGTCGCTGGAAACGCTCCTTTGACCAATAATTATTATCCGATTATAATCGGACTGTGTAAAAGTGTCAGCGATCAGCCGACTTCAGCTCATCAACTGATCACATCTTTTGTGTGACTACAAAATTTATTGCTATGGGTTGCACATCTCCTTGTGTAAATGGCAGAATGTTTACGTGGCTGCACAAATGATCCAGTGATCGTTTGTGCGGCCCAGCCCTGCATTTGATCATGCCTTCTGAACAAGCTTGCATCCCTGCATGGCCCCCATATCAGTTAAAGTGTAAACGTTGTACATAACCTGAATAGCAGTGGGGTGTGCATGGAAAACAAGGCCTCTGCAACTATTTAAAGGAGTTATTCCAAGATTTATTACTTTTATATCTACATTCAGGCTGGGTTCACACTACGTATATTTCAGTCAGTATTGTGGTCCTCATATTGCAACCAAAACCAGGAGTGGATTAAAACACGCAGAAAGGATCTGTTCACACAATGTTGAAATTGAGTGGATGGCCGCCATTTAATGGCAAATATTTGCTGTTATTTTAAAACAACGGCTGTTGTATTGAAATAATGGCAGTTATTTACTGTTATATGGCAGCCATCCACTCAATTTTAACATTGTGTGAACAGAGCCTTTCTGTGTTTTTAATCTACTCCTGGTTTTGCTCCATTCACTCTTTGGGGCTGACAGAGACAACCAAGCTATCATGGGATAACAGCTTTAAATCTAACCATCAATGACTGTTCCAATAAACAGATCCCCACTGAGAGACTCTCTATGGCAAATCCTAAATTAAGAATGTTTGCATAGGAACATACAAAGACATTGGGGTCAAAACCAGAAACTGCCCCCCCTCCCCCAACAGAGAAATGCTTAAAAATGCAGCTTAAAGGGGTTATTCAGACTCGTAAACATTCTTCCAGAAACAGCGCCATGCTTGTCCTCAGTTTGGGGATGGTTTTGCAGCTCAGTTCAATTGAAGTGAATGGCACTGAGCTGTAATACCATACACAACCTGAGGACAGGGGTGGTGCTATTTTGCAATAAAAGTAGCCATGTTTTTTTTTATGCTAGATAACTCTTTCAACCTCATTAAATTTTCAACTTGAATGAAACATACTTTTTGAGAGTTCAGTGTCAACTAAATGCTTGAATTTAGTGACTTTTCTACATATTAGACTGTTAATGATAGTCTTATGGCTCATCCATGTAGTTATCAAACAAGAAGTACTCCTAGCAACTGACAATTAGCTTCCAGCTCTCCGGCCTGCACAATAACAGGGACATCTTTTAGAGTGCATTTTGTTACCGAGCCGGCCATCCTGCTGAGACTCTGTCAGGATTCTTAATTGCACTTTCCTATAAATTAACGTGTCCGGCCACGCTTCATTCACACATGTGACAGCATTAATTGCAATTACCCATTTGACTCTGTAGAGAATCTCCGGCTAGCTTTACATTCTTTGGCTGGGCCCATTGTGTGTCCTATAACTTGCACTGTACAGATAGATGCTACATAATAAACCTGGGCAGTGGAATTATTCAAATACATTTTTTTTTTTCGAAACCAGGGTTTGTTGCACATTATGAATGTTTGGCGCTTCCATGGTAACAGCATTCTCGTCTGTGTGTCAAATTAAAGTGTAATCTAGGCATCTCTAATTGATACAGCTGTCATGAGATAAGCCATGTAGTAGCGCCAGAAGAAAGGATGGAGACCACACTAATACATTTCATGCTCTAGTGGCAGCTGAGATAATCTAGAAGTTAGATATTTGTGGCAAGATAATTTTCTCCTTATTAGAGAAGAATTCCAGGCAAGATAAATATTTCAATAACACCCCCCCACACACACACACACACCATATTGACCATATTGATTTTATATTTTTAGGATGCCCGGTACTAGTTCTGTGTAATCTATTGATGTTTATTTCCCATGGGGAGGATATAATATGTTTGACTTAATGCAATGATCCATAGACTTTTCATGATGAGCTATTTAGGGATTCCAAAGTATAATCCACCTTAAGATTCCATCCCTCCACGTTTTGTAACAATGGGAAAAATGTGGGAATATTCATAGTTGTTGGTGTCTGGAAAATGTATCCAATGTTGAATGGAAGTCAGGATTTGCTTGACTCTTTTTTTATGTGTGACAAAAGCTTAAAGTTAGAAGGTTGACCTTTAGGTGGTTATTTGAATCTCATTTAGATTGGGAACATGATACTTGACAACAATCAAAATTTTTGTAGGACAGTCCTTGAAAACAGGCCATGAATTAGTGGTGTTTAGGTAAACCCAATCCAAATTGGGTTTTGGGGTGTTTGAAAGTAATGAGTAAAGTGTTGCTGTCACAAAAAAAAAAAAACCTTTGAAATTTCAATAAATTTTTGATTGGCTGGCGTCTGGACATTCAAACCCATATCAATGGGTAGAAAGTATGGGGAGAACACTTAGCAAGGTACTTCTCTTCCCATCTAGAAAGTACGTCTCCTGCATTGAGTGAGACAGTGAGACAGAGAGAGAAGTGCGTAGCTAAGTGCTTCTCCTGCAACCTACACCCACAAACCTACTGACTAAAACTTCTGTCAAAAGTTATTACTTAAAGTAAACCTATTGTTATAAAAAAAATAAATTTTTAAATATCAAAAGTATTGATCGGTCCAGGTCTGAGTTTTCAGACCCGTACCAATCGGGAGATAGAGCAGCTGCAGCACGTCCTCTCTCCGCTCTGATTTGGCTTATAATTGGCTCCAATGGAGCCCGACTCTTTTTTTTTAACTGACTTTTTAACTCGCTGCAGCTGTTGTCCTCTCCCCGCTCTATCTCCCGATTGTTACGGAGACGTTAGAACCGGACCGATCAAAATTTTTGACATGTCTCTTTGACATGTATGAAGTTATTATTTAAGTGAATGACACTTTAAATGTTCTCGGCATACTGAGAATGTGCAGGACGGAGAAACGCTCCTTCCTCTTTGCATTCTCTGCGGTTAGGCAAATTCCAAAAAGAGAACAGATGGATCATCCAACAAGGCAAAAAGAGTCTGACAGTAAAAATGCTCAGACCTTTTATCTATGTACCAAAATGCTGTTTTTATTGTGGAAATAATGGATGTTGAATGGGTTATTTCAAGCACAAGCTCTTTTTTTTTTTACCTTTCCAACTTCATGAAGGTAAGTTATGTGGGATTAACCACTATAACTAGAGATGAGTGAACCTCGAGCACAATCGGTTCTCCCAAACCCGAATGTGCAGCATTTGATTACCAGTGGCTGAAGAAGTTGGGTGTAGCCCTAAGGCTGCCTGGAAAACAGGGATACAGCCATAGGCCATAGACTGTATGAATGTTTTCCAGGACTCCCTAGGGCTGCATTCAACTTCTGCCACCAGTAAGTGTGTTTGAGATTCACTTATCTCTAGCTGTAACCCATACCATTATTAAGAACAGGGGATCTGAAATCTTTAGTATTTAATACTTTCATTCATAGTAAATAGAAGCAATAAACATTTGTCTTTGGCCAAAAACAGAGAGGTGGAGCCCCTCTTTCTCATCAGTACTAGAGGTCAGACTCCCCCCCCCCCCAACTTACACTTATGACCTATATGATTAAAAGGTCACAAAATCATAAGACAATACCTTTAATGTTATAGAATCCCTTCTGGCAAAATGGATTTTTGCACTGTGCCTTGCGCAGAGCCTGAGGGCTTGACACAGGGATCCTCTCTTTGGTATTAGTCGAATCCCTATGTCGTGCACTGCCCCCTTAGGCCCCGCTCTAGGCATAACACTATGCATTAGTTGTGCTTCGTGTGTTTTTAAAGAAAGCTGCTATAGAAAATGCTTTATAAAAAGGTAGTAAAAACAGGGATTGACACCGTATGTAAAATTAACCAGCCGCAGCAGAATGCTTGAATGGATTAGAATCTTGCAAAACAGAGGGAGGAGGTGGTTATATCGTAATTTACTAGTCAAAGTTGAACCTAGTGAACTTATGGAAAAACATTGAGGTCTACACATGGCATGTATATACAGTAGCAGTATGTGGGACATTCAGCCGATAATCTGCCTTGATTTATTTTGCCCTATCATCTATCTTACACCCTTTTGGCAGCAAAGCACCATGGTTGGCCAGTTGTTGAATATACACTATAGGCTGCTTCTTGTATTACACAGTGGCGTAACTAGATTGTACTGGGCCCATGCCATAACTTTTAAATGCCCCTCACACACTTGAGTTATCCAGATCAGACCAGTTCAAACAAAAAATGTTTTACTTGTTCTTGGTTTCTTGTCTTCAGGTCATTGCACACAGGCCCTAATTGTTGCCTTGTGGGCCCTCACCACAGGTCCCAGTGCTTGCCACATAAGGAAGTATATATACAGTGAAACACACAGCTCCCTGACGCTATTTAGCTGCACATAATTCACGGATCATAGGTCAGGACCCTGTATGCACCATGGCACACAGACATGCAGCAGCTGCTATGACCCCAATAGTTATGCCACTGCAGTTCAGTCCTATTTAGGGGAGCTTCTGCAATGAGGCGAAATGAGCATTCCGCCGCACGCAACAGATCCTGTGGTCCTGGAGGGTACGGCATAATGTTCCCCCTGCTGTCATTTTAATTAAGTTTCACTTAACAAAAATGACAGCAGCCACTGCCTTGCATCTGCTCACCTGTCGTGCCGCAGCTGTCCCACCACCCATGCTCAACGCCGTCCCCATGTCCCACCGGGCTCCACCCACGACGTTACCCAGCAGCATTCATCACCCCTTGCTCCTCACTCTGGGCTGTGGTGAGTACCTGAGGTCGCGCCACAGTGGTTGGGTCGCCGAGAAGGGGAGGGTTGCTTGTGACTTGGGCGGTTAAGCTTGTTGCAGGCACGTGTGGGGAAGGGGGGGGGTGATAGGGGGCACTAGTGATGGGGTCAGAATCGGCTCTTGTCCTATCCATCTGAAATGGACAAAACTTTAATATCAAACACAGGCAATATGCAAGTTATCACTTTTTTCTAGAGAAAAATAAAGAAATAAAGTTTATTTTCTAGTTTCCTACCAGACATATAGGATATTTAGGGTTAAAATGGCGGCAAACAAAGTTACCAAGACAGAACATAAGAAGTACCAGCGACTGTGTTAAAAAATTCAGAAGGTTGACTCAACCTACTTTAATGGGGGCCTGCATGCAGTTCATGAATTTACAGGACCCAGGGACCTGAACCTTTAGTTACTCAATCCGACCAACATACCCCTAGCAGTATATAAATGAATGACTTGTAGACAATGTGAAACTCTTTTCACAAAACCACTAGGATGTCAATTACAATCAAGCTCGGTTCAACAATCCTACAGCATCTGTATCACATAACACAAGCACTGTTCTAGCAGAGGTACCAGATAACAAGCTGTAAATAATTCAGACCCTGGTTTGGACAAACAAAACATGAACCTCTCTATTTTAATTTTATTTCCAAGGTGAAGTGGGGATTTGCACCTTGCGGACCTGCTGCTGATAGTCTAGGGCTTTATTTAGAGACATTTTGCAGATATTATTCATGTGATCGATTTTATACATTGTCTGCTAATAAAAGTCGGACATGGCGGCAGGTAATATTTATTAATAATGTATTCTCTCCTATGACTTGTTAGTCTGTGTTCACATCATATTTCAACATTACATTATATTATATGTGCAATAAAAGCTCCAGGCACAAATGTTTGACCCAACTTTTGAGTGTTCCTTAGCAATATGTAGGTTCATTGGCATACCCATCTCTCTCTCTCTCTCTCTCTCTCTCTTTATATATATATATATATATATATATATATATATATATATATATATATATATATATTAGATTATTGGAGATGGACTTCTTCTGACTCTGAAGAAAATTGGCTTTTGCTTTCCATTGATTTAATATAGCAGGACAATGTGTTGAACTGGATGGACATGTCTTTTTTTCCACCTTCCAAATAATGTTACTAGATACTGCTCACATACAATATTCAATCAGTGGGTTCGGATCACTAGTACCCACACCTCAGATCGCTACACCAATCCCTATTCCCTACAGCTGGGGGGTCAATGACCACTTATAGGATCTCCACTGATCAGCCTTTTAGTCTAATCCCAGTTTAATATCTGTCCTCCTATTCCATACCTATAGCTTTCCATTTTAGTTATTTCCTGACATGTTAATCCAGAGCCATTGGGGCTGCACTGTAATGCACTTTAACCCACCCAGGCCTGCTGAGAAATGTATATAGCCCATCAACAGCAGTGATAGTGCTTAATGTTTGATGCATAAGTGCTGCTTATAGTAGCATACATTTCCATTATAACCAGGGCTGGATTTTGTAATGACATCTCAGGAGATAATAAAAAGTATAATTCCCTTTTTACATAATGATATGGATAAAGGACAGGACACCAAACCTTCGTAGTATTTTTGCATATCACGATGTCCTGAGACTCTCAGCACCTAGACAAGCAGGTTATCCAGCACAGCTCACCCTTAGGGTCCTATTCCACGGGCCGAGGAGGGCCCGATCAACTATGTAAACAAGCGCCGATCTGCTAGATTGCCGCTCGTTTACTGGGCCTATTCCACGGCCCGATGATCGTTGAGCGAGGACTGCAGGGACATCGTTACCGATGTCCTTGCAGCCCTTGCAGCATCATACATTACCTGTCCAGGCTTCTTCTCCGCGCTGTCTTCATCCCCGGGTCCCGCGCGCTCTATCTTCAGAATGGCCGGTCAGCTGACAGGCCACACTCAGCCAATCACAGGCCGCGGCGGTCCCGGCCTGTGATTGGCTAAGCGCTCCGTCAGCTGACCGGTCATTTTGAAGATAGAGCGTGTGGGACCCGGGGATGAAGACAGCGCAGAGAAGAAGCCTGGACAGGTAATGTATGCTGCTGCTGCTGTCAAATCGATGCGCGGTGGGGGAACGATGATTTTAGGTCTGGCCCTAAATGAACGATCAGCCGATGACACAATCATCGGCTGATCGTTCTCTCTATTTCCCCGAACGATAATCGGCCGAATCGGGCCAAATGGGATTATCGTTACTGTGGAATAGGGCCCTTAGTCTACAGCCCAGGAAAAGCACAGCAAAGAAAATCACCTAATGCTTTCTTATACGCTCACATAATGGTGGGAGATGGCATTTCGTATCTAAACTCCTACTCCTATCTCTAATAACTGCAAATGGTCAATGTGTGTAGGATAATTTTCAATTCAGCTCTAACAATGGCTTAAATCTGACCTTTGGATCTTCCTAAGAGCTTTAGAAATTGAAAGGTTCCTGTCTGATAAATTGCTTAATTTATAATCCCGCTTTCACACTACCTCCAGTCTTCTTACCTACGAGCTCTTCTTAATGATTATATGTCATTTTTTAATTATTAATCACAATAATAAAGATCACTATTTTACTGCTAGAGAGACCTTAGATCACTCTTACATTGACCAGAATGAATATATAGCACAATATATATGTGAGGACTTTTATTTAAAGTATTGCAGGGAACCATGACAATGGATGCTCTATTTATGTACAGTATGTACTTTATATGGAGAAGAAGGCTAAGGGTGAATGTTTAACTGGTTGTCAATATACAGCAGTCCAAGGGGGACAATTCTTACTTATGCTATGACCAGGCTCAAATTGGCCCATCAGAGCACCAGAGGACCCACCAGTGGGCCCGGCAGGCCCTGACACCATAATGGATTCCAAAAACAACCCAGTCTGGAGACTTAACATTAGGTCTGTTGTGCATGAACTGGTACACTAATAATCTGTCTGACCTTAATGGGGTAGTTTAGGGGGGGGGGGGGGGAAAGCTGGTGCCATAAATTTACTTTTTATAAAAGAAAATCTAAAGTCTTCTAGTACTTATCGGCTGCTGTATGTCCTGCAGGAAGTGGTGTATTCTTTCCAGTCTGACACAGTGCTCTCTGCTGCCACCTCTGTCCATGACAGGAACTGTACAAAGCTGTGGTAAATTCCCATAGAAAACCTCTCCTTCTCTCCAGATTGGAAGTAATACCACTTTCTGCAGGACATACAGCAGCTAATAAGTACTGAAAGACTGGAGATTCTATAATAGAAGTAAATTATGAATCTCTGGTACTTTCTGGCTCCAGTTGATTTGAAAGAATTATTTGTATATATATATATATTTTTTTACTGAATTACCCCTTTAGGCTATGTTCAATTGCCTATGGCCTATGGCAACAACGGCCGTACTTTATGCGCCTGTGAACATTGCTTGTTTCTTTATGGGATCACGGCTGGAGTGCATACACATCGTATACGCTCCAGCCGGGATCTGTGCGGCGCCGCAAATAACTGACATGTCGGAAACCCTGTCAGTTCACACAGTGAAGCGAGTGGCTCCAGACGCTTGCTTCACTGTGTGCTATGGGAAGCTCTGATGCGGGCGCGCACTGATGCGCCTGCATCAGAGCTCTGCGGCCAGAAAGATAATCCGGTCGGTACCTAAGTACCGGCCAGGATGATCCTTGCTGAGACCGGCCGTTCTGTGATCCGGCCGGGGTCACAGAACGGCCGGTCCCTTACGTTTTGTGAACATAGCCTTAACCATGATAGAAAAATATATATCCATGTTACATATGGGTAAGATGGACGCTCAGCATAATTTCATTGGTTAGGCCGAAGAAACCTCTGCCTGATTCTGGGTAAAACACTCCAAAGCTCTTGCATTGGTGCCTTTACCTCTCTTGTAGACCCTCTAAAAGAAAAGAAACACAAACATAAAATTAGTGCCAGATCCCGGAACAGAGTTCAGTGGATCACATTGACTATAATCATGGTACCTATTATTTCTCAAGAAGAAATAGTGCTGCATGCTGTGCTATGTTGTTACTAACTGGGATATGACATGGGTCTGCTCTGTTGTCACAGCTCTTATAAATACATATTTGATTCTACTCAAAAGCAAAATGTGAAGTCATTAAGCTTCAACCTCCTCGCAGACACTCATCAAAGGCCCGAAAAGCACACAGAAACCAACTCACAAGAAAACAACAAACAAGCACCCAAATGTTTAGACAAGGATCAACATTTGGTTTGCACTTTTCTGGACTCGGCTGCCCACACTTCATTAGAATGAAGCTGGCACAGGCATGAAAATGTTTTTCTTTCCTGCCTTCCTGCTAAGGGAATGTTCTGTGTGTTGTTTTTTTTTACTGCTTGTTTGATTTAGACATGCAGCTCTCGTGAACGTCTGCCTAGGACACTAGACAAAGTAGGGAGCCTCTGCCTTTTGTTGTCTCTTGTAAAAATAAAACAAAAATTCCAAAGCATTTGGTGAGAAGATTTTAAAAAGAAGGAAAGCCGTACTTGTTTAGCAGTTGTTAGGAGATTTAAAAAGTTAGAAGCCTGAATCTGACTCATTCGTGTACATATTTATTTGGATATTAATTACGGCGAGCCTCCTTATTTACTCACTCCACAGTAGAATCTAAGTACCCAATCATTTAGAGTATTCCTGTTTGAAGTTCTTGCTTTTATTAACATTCAGCATCATATAGAAAAACTATTCTAAACTATTCAACATCTTGGTTGTCATGGGCTGTATCCATATTTTCCATGCGGTCCTCGGCCTGTATCCACCCTCTTCATAGGGCGGACAGACTGCGGAATCCGAACATCGATCATTTAGCTTTGTACGCAGCTTAACGAATCCCTCTTCTTCGCTCATCCATAACTGTGACCAAAAAGGGCTAGTTATGTTGCAAAACCATAATTGTTTTCACACCAGAGATATTATCATAAAAAAAACTAAATTGGAGAAATATAAGCCCCAGCCCAAAGGATTTAGCGAACCTCCACTTACTTTGTGGCTCATTTGCCAGGATTATTTTAGAAAAAGTGGAACTGCTGACAAGTATACAATAAAAAAGTCTTTACTGCACACTAATACATCTGTTAAAACTACTGAATCAGATGTGTCTTGACAACAACTAGGGGACACCTCACAGTTTAGAAGCACTAGTGTTAACCAAAAAGCAGGGGATAAAGCAAGGTAACAATAGGGGGTTCGGAGATTGTAATAATAGCCAAGCAATAGAGCCTGAGGTGTGCTAGTTAACACAGATATATGCTAAAAAGTGACATTTTCTCTGCTGAGAAAGCTTACTTGTCACAGAAGAAGACCCTTTTGGTCAACTGATTCATCAGTCCCCTTACTGTTAGGCCTTCATGAAATTGGAGACCCGCCGGTGACAGAGCATAGGTTGCCAACACTCAAGGTTGTACACTAGTCCAGAGTAGTACACTTGTCCAGCCCTGTTTCTTGTGTCCCCGTGAAACATTGTGGCTGGCTGGTTTCATCCTGTGTTAGAGAAGTGAGCTCAGACAGGCAATACAGATACAGCAGAGCCTATTGGATTGGTGGCTCTGTTTTTGTGGAGCACTGTGCTGTTGACGTATCATTACAAAATGCATAAACAAGAGCATGGACAACTGTCTATTGCCAAAGTACCTGCTCCTGTACTGTACTGAGAGGTGATGCATACCACCCACGTTATGCCACAATGTATCTTCATATATTATTACTGTACCATGAAGCTAGACTACACTATGTTTTGGACAAGAAACTCCTCAGTTGCAATACGTATGTAAGTCCTACTGTAGGTGTCATGTTGTGTGGAACCCAGCAGTTGTGTGACATCAGTCTTGGGAATGACAGGGACGACATACCAGTGTACAATCTGGGAAAATGACTTGACAGATTGCTGTTGGGTATGTATAAGGAGGACAAGAACACAGTCTTCATCTTCACCACTGAATGTGCCATCCTTTTTGAACAAGACCATATATCTCCTACTAAATCAACCTAGCTTTGTTTTGCAGTACATTCGTAAAAAATGCCCATTCATCTGCCGCACATTCATTTGTTTGGTGGGTCAAGGGGAGTAAACAACATCCAGCTCGAATGTCTATGGGAGCCTTATGGTGGCACTGCTAACACATTCTTTAGAGTAGATGGCCATAAGAAAAGGACCCAATATGGCGCTAGTCACTTGCACCCAAGAAATTGTAGAAATAAGTTAGCTGAATTGGAACAAACACATCTTCAACAGAAGGCATGAAATCCTTCTAGCCAAAAAGAATTGTATCCCAGCACTGTCTATGCTTGTTTTGTTTGTACATTACTTTGGCACACCATCTCATTTTAAGCAGACCATATTGATCATTATACACGAATCATGTTTTCATAAAAAAAAAACTTCTACTTGTTTTTATCAAACTTAATGTTCCTTAGTTTACCATTTATTCCCATCCATTAAAAAAGCCACCATATATATGTTACACGGAGCTCCACGTTTGTCTTTCTTTTGTTCTCCAACCTCTATTAGAGTAGAGGTTACATGCAGAGGACATATTTTTATATAGTAACTTAAAAATAACAAAGTCACTCTGAAAAATTGTGCTGGGAGTTAATTACCCCTAAAATAAATTACCCGTGAATAATTGAGCGCTTGCTAGTGGCAATCTTGCTATCTATCATATAGCTCTATATGGGATGTGACACATATGCAGGGAGTGTGGCAATGCCCCTGTTATGTGACATCTGTACATTAGAGGATGGTTACACATTGTGTTGTCAGATGGTGTTTTCAATCTTATATCCCTTGCTCAGTAGTCCATTACCGAAAATGCAGCTCTTGAATTTGCCATAAGACATTATAGAAAAAATATTCAGTTTCTTCTAAAAATATATTCAGGACTTGAAGACAAATATCATATCAATAGAACTTCTGACGTGTTATGTTGTTCTGGTGGCCACGAGTTTGGAACCCTCTCCAATTGAATTAATGAAGGTAAAAGGTGGCTAAACCTACTTGATGTTGTTCAGGGATTTCTATCATCATGGAGGCAGCTGTCCCTTCGCAGTCGCTTAGGGTGCCACATATTAAAGTTGTCAGCCAATGCTAGACTAGTAAATTCCCTAGTTTAAAAGGGTCCATATAAGTCACAGTCTACCTTTAAAACTTTACTAATAGTGAAATAATCAAAGAGTCCATCCCGGGACCTTTATTTGTCTTCCACATGTAAAACTAATCCATATTAGTTTTTTTACTACAGCACTTTGCATTTTTTACTACTGTAGTCTTCTCCACTGATTTACAATCAGGTTTACCTGTAACACTGTCTGATTTATTCTAATTCCACATGCACGCTAATCCTGAACCATTTAACATGCAGCCTTTGCCAACGCCTCAGCCGCCATGATAATTAAGCAAATTCATAATTGGGCATTTGTGCCCTAACGGGTTTTTTACTCCTCTCTTTGTGTTTGACATGCTAATTTGTTATTCTTGTCTAATTTCAGTTGTTGTACAACGTTCTTGCTTGAATGCTGCGTAAACCATAATTACTATCCAAGGGTCACTGAGCAATCTGCTTCCACAGAAATTAACCGTTACCTTGCATACTAAATATTTATGAGCCATGACAGCCGTATATAGCATCTTGTCTCAGGCAGATTTCCATAGTAACTGCTGACCGGCGCAGCTTTCTCCTGGAAAGTTGGATCTTCAGACGATGCTGATGCTAAGTAGAAACCATATCCCCCCCGCCCCTGTTGTTCTATCGCAATAACGGATGTTATTAATAGTAACTAAATACACCCAGTAAACTTTTCTTTTTCATTGGGGTCTTTGTACAGTGATGATGAGGGCTACGAGAATTTTCCATCACATGTGGTAGCAGCAAAAAGTTCGGGTAGTGAAACTTTTTTTTTCGATTTGTGATCATTGGGGGAGATTTATCGAACTGGTGTAAAGTAGAACAGGTCCAGTTGTGCCTAGCAACCAATCAGATTCAACTTTTCTTCCCTCACAGTCTATGGAAAATGAAAGGTGGAATCTGATTGGTTGCTAGGGGCAACTGAGCCAATTCTACTTTACACCAGTTTTATAAATCTCCCCTATTGTTTCCATTAGGATAGTATTGTTTTGTGTCTGGTGGTGGCAAAATGGCAGCTAGTCAGATCACTGCAGTTTTCTGTTCCCTGAAGCTGTTACAGCTGGTATGGGTATGTGGATGAGATACAGTTTAGGGCTATGTTCACACTACGTATATGTCCGGCCGCATATTTTTGCGGCCAGACATATACATGTTAAACTCCGGCCGGGAATTTACGCAAGTTGCGGCCGGCTACGTACGGACCGCGAACTTACCCCCGTAGTCTACTTACGCTTCCCGAGCGCCCTTTGTAGCAATCTGACAGCGGTCTTTTACTTGGAAATCTTCGGCTAGCCCCGAACACCCCACAGAACCTTTTGGATCGGCAAAGAAATGTGGAAAAATGAAGAAATCGCCATTACGTACGGGACCGCATGTTACGCTACGGGTGTAAGTTACGGCATTTTCATCCTCAAACAATGGTCTGGTTCATTTTTTATGGCGCCGTGTACGATCCAGGCGTAAGTTCGTACGTAGTGTGAACTGTGCAGCCGTACATCGTATACTTTCTATTGTACGCAAACTACGTAAATCTCCAGCCGCTTATTCACGGAACGCGCTACGTCCGGAGACTTACGTAGTGTGAAAATAGCCTAAATAGTGAAGAGTGGTGAAATCACTTAGTGAATTTCCAATCACTTATCATAGGTAAAAGCACCAGGAACTCTATGGGAGAAAAGTTTCCCAACAAGTAAATGCTCCTCAAATGGTGGCCCATTGCATTTCTATATTAGCTGTTGTTTGTATAGCACCAACATATGGCACAGTACTGTACAGAGATTATAATCACCCATATAACTGTGAGGAAAAGAAAGGAGGTTCTCCGACTCTGGACGTTTGTAAAAATAATACACTGTATTTCATTGGATCAGATTAAAAAGCTAATAGGCCTCATGAAATAAAACAGAAAGAACATTTGTTCAAAATGTGTTGGTGTCACATTTATGCCATGACGCCTAATAGATTTTTAATGTGGTTGAATAAAGGATATTAGTGTTACATACATCT
Source organism: Dendropsophus ebraccatus (assembly GCF_027789765.1). Taxonomy (NCBI): domain Eukaryota; kingdom Metazoa; phylum Chordata; class Amphibia; order Anura; family Hylidae; genus Dendropsophus; species Dendropsophus ebraccatus. The sequence continues at coordinate 48,927,777 of NC_091457.1, read as the reverse complement.
GGAGACGGGGGACTCCCTTTCCCTCACACTGAATGCATTGGGAGTTGGCCGGTTCAGAAATGAGCCCCTTACAATATGGTCGCTCATCACAGGTGGCTCCTTTAGTTTCATGGTGACTGTCACTGACATTTGTGATAAAACAAGGACTAGTCAGGCTGACTACACTGCAGGGGACTGAATGAGTGAAGCCTGACTCATTGTAGAGAAAACTGGCTGGTGGAAATGCTGCTTTGTCATACAGTTATTTCTCATAACTATGATAAAAAAAGATCCTTTCGCTTAATAATAAAACTGTTTGTCGTTGGTTTTCAGGAATTTATTTTCTATCTACGCCAACATGCTAAATAGCTCCATTGGCCATCATTACTTTTGGCCCGAAATAAACATAGACGGCGGTGCATGGATGGAGGACAATGCTTGTTGTATATATGACTTTCCTTCAGTCAGAGCTTATTACTATCCTTAGAGCTTCTGTTGTTTTTCAGTCAAGTCTATGCTAGCAATAGCTTGGAAATATTATATATACCACTTAGATGAATCGGAAATGGTTTAAAGATTTGAGGCATTGTCTAAAACTCTTAGACCCCAATGTCATTTTGATTCCTAACCTTCCACCTCCGATGTGTTATTTATAGTACTGGTGTTTTCCTATGTGACAGAGAGGCCTTTGGGCTCCTTCAGACACCATGGACCAGGTGCGACTACTACCACATCCTCCCTGACATTTGTGCTGCTGCTTAAAATGAATAGGGCAAACCCGTATCACATACAGTGGACAAAAGTGGTGAATTTCCTGTAAGAAAGCAAATATAAAAATTAGGAATTCTCAGTAATTGATAATGTTTTGTGACGAACTGAAACAATGGCAAAGAGCAAGCGTTACGGACTGTCTAGGTCTCCTTATCAGACATGATTTAATACAATATCTGAAGAGTCACACATTTATACATGGAAGGACATAGGAATATGAAGGGGGAGAGGAATTTATCAAGACCAACATAGCCCACCCCACGCTCCCTGCGTGCGCCTTTTAGTAAATCCGGAAGTTTTGTGGCTGACGCTAGCTGGCTGTTGCTAGCAAGTGTAAATGAGACGTGGGAGGAGGCCCCGTTTTTCCATGCCCCCTGCCCCCCCATCAGGCTAGTGGGGCGTACGTCGGGGAAAAGGCACTCAGTTTGTATGTGGGGTGCACCTTGATGAATTCCCCCTATTTAGATTAATAAGATGTGATGCAAAGGAGAAGCATCAATACTAGAAGGGCAGTTAACAGCTGAAACAGTAAATAGATCATTTAGCATAGAAGTGTAAAAGTGTTTCCTGTCCTTTGAGTTGAGATCTGGTCCTTGTGATACCCAACAGATAAGCACAGAGCTTGGGGTAAGTTCTTGTAGTCCTGGTGTGCATTGGGAATTTATATCTTGCCCATGGTCAGTATTCATGGCTGGGTTTATATTAGAGAAGAGCAAACTTGCAGAAAGTTTAGATTCACCTTTTCCAGGAAGCAGGATTCAAATGTCAATCGTTCTTGTTCTTGCAAACCTGAACTTTCTGCAAGTTTGCTCATCTCTAGTGTACATCCTTTCATATGTAACTATTGTTGAGAACACTTAGATTTTGACAATATTGAGATTAGAGGGCTTTCAATAAGAAAGCCAATAACACATTGTAACGAGCACGGGACGCCGCCGCAGCCCTGACACACATCCACAGATGTATTTTTGGGGTGACTACCAGAGATATTCAATGGTTTCCGTGTTAATTTTTTTAAATTGTAAGAACCCATATTTGATATTTTATTGGCTCCTACAATTTGATTTTTGATAGTAACTCTGATTAGGAGATGCCTTGTTGAGGTTACCAAGGTGTTTGTCCCTATCTGTATGAAATCTAACATATGTGATGACTTGAATGAAGACAATGGAGTTTTATATGTATTGGATAAAAACTGAGGTGTGTTAGACACTCATTTGGCTTATAGTACAGTCATTCTGCATCCTGATGTGGGTGTTCACAATGTTTATTTCACACTGTAGGCATCACATAGACCAAATCTTATGCCACACCAATCTTTATACCCCCTATCTATGAATTATTTACTGTACAGACAGAGATATATAGTCTATAAAGCATATACTATGTTTATGTATTACTTTTTAGGTATAAGCTTTGTGTATCCTTTATTATGTCGTTTTCTGCCGTGTTGTTTGTGACTATAAAAATATTTCATCACTTCCATGTGTGAATATTTGAAATGCAAATACATGACCAGTCTGGGATCTGGGCTCTTTTGCTTACCGCAGATATGTTTTTTTCTTCTCTTAAAACAACGGATACAGTGATCAGCCAGAACTTTAAAACCACTGACGGGTGAAAGGAATAATATTGATTAGGCAGCAAGTAAACAAAAGGGCAGTTTTTGGCTATGTTCTTTAGAACAGGCGTTAAAATAATGTACATGTCTATTATTTTAGGAAGCTGTTCAATGAACAGTGTCCGGAAATAGCTGTTCACACAATGTAAAGTGCGGCAGTCAATGGCTAATTGATTAGCAATTTAACAGTGTCCGTTGCTATGCAATGGTTGCTGTAAACCAAGTGTAAACAAAGCCATTGTGGGGCATTTCTGGTTGGTAGTGGCAAGTATCTACCAAAAACCACAAAGAAGAGCAACTAGGCATGGGCTCATGATAGCTAAAGGCTTATTAATGTGTATGGGGAATGAAGGCTGACTCTTTTGGTCTGATACCAATGGAGAGCTAATGTAGCCCAAATTGTTGAAAAGTTAATGCTGGCTATTATAGAATGGTATTCAGAACACACACAGCACATAGCAGCCTGTTTTGATTGAGGCTGTAGCCTGAACAGCTGTATTACGTGTGTCTTTAAATCATGTGGATGGCTGGGTGCATGTACATCATTTATGTGGAGAAAGGATGGCATGGGGGAATGAAGACAAGCCAACAGAGGCAGTGTGATGCTCCAGGCAATGTTTTCCCGAGAAACCTATCGCCCTGACACATACCAAGCATTGTTGAGAACAAAGTATATCAATGCCTTCATGGCAATGGTATTCTCTAATGGAAGTGGCCTCTTTCAGCATGATAATACTCCCTTACACACTGCAAAAATTGTTAGGGAAGGGGTTGAGGAGCTTGAAAAAGAATTCAATGTGTAGACTTGACCTTCAAATTCCCCAAATCCCAATCTGATTGATCATCTGTATGATGTGCAGGAAAAACAATAATGATCCATGGAGGATCCTCCTTGCTACCTACAGGACTTAAAGCATCTGTTGCTAATGTCTTAGTACCAGATACCACAGGACACCTTAAGAGGTCTTGCGCAGTCTATCCCTTGGAGCTGAGCTGTGTGGTGGCAAGAAGGTGACCTACAGGCTAATAGGCAAGAGGCGTTAATGTTGTGGCTTATCAATATATACCCTACTTGTTCTCCTGAACCCTTCAGAATATCTTGATGTCATCTAATCATGCATTATGAATTAGATCACAGATTATTAGATCACAGAGCGTTCCTAAATCCACCTGTAAAATTAGCTAACTGTCCATAATTTCCAGATTAGTCAGAAGCAATGCTCTTTCCTGGCAATTTTTTGTTCTTGTGCCACATCCCACATCTGTGAGTTGCTAGTAGCTTTACAGAGAATGTTGGTACATTTGTTGAGACTAGCTTTGTCACCAGATGAAAAAGGCAGCCATTTTGAACTAGTATGCTGCTTCTCAACTACACACTTCTGTTGTTTACGAAAGTTATGTAAAAGTTTTAAACTGAGTACTGTGAGTTGGTGCCAATGTCTCATGGATCCCTGCCATGCCCACCCATTGGATATTGAATATCATGATGTTGTAGCATACTGTCCAGCATAGCATTATATCCTTAGTGAATAAGACGAAGTGTTGGATCCGGCTGCTTTGAGCTGGATTGGAATTTAAATTCTAGTTATCGTTGATTTGGAATTGAATCAGATGTATGTATTCCCCATATAGTACATTTGCATGCATACCAGAAACGCGGTTTCTTTATTATATGATGGTCAGCTCTTGAGTCATGTCTGAGAGGAATACGATTTTATGAAATGGAGAAAAAAACAACCAATTAGTGATATAGTGAATGCCAGGACTGAAATACCTTGTTTATAATAAGAGAAATGATTGAGTGAGTGCCAATTTAAAATATATAGCGAGCAAATCAGGTTTGGGTTAATAATAATACAAGCCACTGAAATTATATAGATGGTTGGTTTAAAGGCAAATTGTGTAAATACCTAGGGCCCACATCTCCATTCCTGAATACTGCCCTAGACCACAAATAACCCTTCTACTACCCCAAGACAACCTGGTATTTTTTTAGGGGAGGAAAACTTTGCTTGTTGCCCAGTGCCTCTTTTTCTATAAAACTGACTATGTAGCCAAGAAAAAAATACAGGAAGCATTGTAGTTCCTTTCGTATACACTTGTTATCATGTTGCATAGTTCTTAGCTTGGCCGTCTTCCCAAGCAACTTATTTAACAAGAGGATTTTGTAAAACTTCAAATTTGGACATAAATAGTAGCCTTGAGAGTCTCTGAACCCAGTATTACAAGCTGTAAAATATTTAAACCATTGCGTGTATAAATAATAGGAATAAATCACATCCTCTGATGATAAAGCTGCAAGGGCCATTTAAGTGTAAGCTATAAAAAGGAGCATGGATATAACACAACCTTTTTATGGTTAATATAAGGTTAATGGGTTTCCAAAAATGCTTACATAACATCTGTGATAGGAAAAATTTATGAGTATTGCTTCATTCCACCTTTGACAGCCCTTAAGATTACCCATAAACCCACTCAAACTAGGCTATTTTCAGATATTACAGTGCAAAGCTGAATTTGTCTCATCTTCTTTTACTTCTTGCTTTTGGCATTGATTCATTAAACAGCTAAAAATAATACGAAATCCCAGTCTACATAGTCACAGGGTTCTACTTCTATAGTGCAACAACTGACTATGGTCCTAGTAAAGGTTCATTTACATAAGATCCAGTTGACCAAATAAAAAAATACTGTATTTATTTCCAAACATACTCTATGTGAACCCAACCCTTAGACCCTTGCTAATTCCCACAATTGTGTATACTGGACCTGAGCTCTTAGAGAGAAATACAATCTAGCTATTAATAGTACGTAAAGTACTATTTAAATACATCAATCATCAAACCAAACAAAAGCCTAAAATATACCATTAGTCATCAGGTTTACCAAACAAAAGCCTATAATATGCCATCAATCATCAGACCTTTCAAATAAAAACTTATATTATACCACCAATTATCCAAAGGAGATAATAAAAACACTATAATCAGATAATAAAAACACTATATGTGCCATTATCAATGAGACGTTTCAAGGGGGCATCCCCCTTTATTAGGTCGGATTTTTTACCAAATAATGTTTTAATTCTTATATTATAATGCGGTGAGTACAGTTCATCCCATACTGTACCAAGGCATGCTTATCAGTGACATCACATTGGGGGGACCCCTTTCTATATACCAACAAATACCAGACCTTCCAAACAAAAGACTGTATGATATCACCAACCACCAAACCTTCCAAGCAAAAGCCAATATTATACCACCGACCTCCAGGTGTAATGGTGAAATAGCATCATGTATCATTTTAAAAAATCAACTTGTGCTTACACAGTCCATTCCCTTTCTGACAGACAGTTGAAGGAGAAAGGAGCCCTCCTGTTTCCTTAAAGAGAATTTGTCACTAGGTTTATGTCACCTTAAATGAGGGCAACATAAACTAGTGACAGAAATGCAGAACAGATCGGTGTATTACTTACATTATTCTGTTCAGCCGTTCTCCTAATATGCAGGAGAATAAGATTCTTGCCACACCCCTCTCCCCGCCCTCCAGCTGCTGATTGACAGCTGACTGCCAATACATAGAATAGATAGATAACTGCCAATCAACATCTGGTAGGCAGAGTTTTCTGTTTCTCATGAATAATGAGGACTAATGGGCTCATGGACATAATGGAGAGGACTACTAATTGTCCAGGTTATTCAGGAGGATATCTCGGCTGCACAGAACAATGTAAGTGATAAATCATTCTGTCCAGCTTCTCTGTCACGAGTTTATGCTAACCTTAGATAGGACAACATAAACCTGCTGACAGAGTCTCTTTAAATGATGACCAATGACCATTGGAGGCCAAATATTTATGCATCACCATCCGTCTGACTTAAGTCCTCACTGACAAAATGCAGTGGATAAAAGTTTGGGCTTATTGCGCCACCATTACCCAGTATTGTAGTCAGATCTGACCTCTGAGGCCTATTCTTTTTCTGATAAATAATCGTTTTTTGATTTATTTTATATGACGCATCTATTTTTCGCTTTCCACACTGGGTACTGTACGCAGTTTGCATATAACTATAAATGCATGTCTCTGTTCTCGCTGTCCCTGGCACTGTTACTGAGGTGTAAGGCGTTCCACGCATGTTTTTAATATTTTGAAAGATAAAAATATCCCAAGCTCGCCAGATTTACATCAGTGAGTCAGTGATGCAGTCATTCTAAACAGTCAGGAAAAAATGTGCTCCTCAGACTTCAAAAACAAGGAGTTTTATCATAGGTTCTTTTCACACTTTGGATCCTTCAGTTCTGATTCTGAATCATTGCTCCCGATCTCTGTTTAGTAAGAGACATAAAGAAGAAACACTATGTTCAGCAGAGAGGGGTTAAGCACTGTCATATTAGACCGGCCCACAGGCTATTACTCACATAAAATGAGGGCATTGTTCCCCGGACAGCAAGACCATGTCGTCTTGTCAATACACCCACAGTGTGTAAAGTGACAGATTTGCCTCTTCATTTTTAGGTCATAATATCTTGTCCCCACAATAAGTAGCCTTATTGTATATCAGTCTGTACCATACACAACGTAATCAAAAGTATGCAGGGAGCTGAATATTTCGTCTATATGTGTTTGTTGAACATCTCATTTCAAGGTCAAAGTTGGTCGTCATTCTAAATCTATCCAGTTTTCGTTTCTTTTCACATTTAGTTTGGAAGCTAGGCTCAGTGTTTGACCTATGAAAGCTCTTAACACATATACTAAATATAGGCATCGAACCCTGTTCAACCAGTACATGGTATTACCAGCCAAGCCGGAATCTACTTCAATGGGAAAATTGACCCATCTGTAGAGTCCTTATACCATGTCACTACAGCGAAGGTTACTGGTTAGCATGTGATAGGCCAGTGATGTGTTCCTGAAGGAATTCTGTTTCTTCCTGTGGATACCACCAGCTGGCAGAGGGAGTGGCATCACGTGGCAGTGTTATATTGAGAGTTACTAAACTCTTTTGTATAACCTATTCCAGTTAGCATTAGGTAAGGCTTAAATAGCCACCTCCAGTAATAAGGAATGTCGGGTACATTTGGCCCTGTCATGAACCTGAATATTTCGGTGGCACATTTTTTACTGTAAAATCTACAAATGTTATACACATATACAGTATATGTCGAAGCCATGTTCTAAAAGAGATTATCTGTTACAAGTAAACAATACATCTCTCTTCATTATCTTATTATAAAGTGAATAGCCTAATGATATACCTTGCATTGGTAGCTAAAGGGCATCCACAATCTTTCCACATTATATACTATATATACTTCTTGGCCCAACCCCTCATTGACTTGCTGGCTTCTTTTTCTGGAGATCTGGAAGTTGGCTTTATTTCATCAATGTTCAAAACAAATCTGGGAACACTCTTTATCATAAAACCACCTGCTTAATGTTGGGTAGGACCCCATGTACAGCCAAAACACCTCTGACCATAGAGGCATAGAATCTGCAGCCTCTCTGAAAGTATCCTGTAGTATGTGGCACTAAGGTATCAGCAGATCCTTCAAACCCTGAAAATTGCAAGGTGAAGATTCCATTGATGTGGGCTCCATGACTCTGTGTCCTATAGGTACTAATCACTCTATACCTGGAAAGTGCTGCTTTGGGGATGCACTGACCTAATAGTTTAGTCATCATATAACAATGTCAGAGCTGTACAATTGTTATTTTTTTTCTGCTTCAAGCTTTAACAACTACTATTCGCTTGCTACCATATATATCACATCCCTTGATGGGTATCACTGTTATAGCCTCATCCATTTTCACTTCACCTGTCAGGTTTTAAAGTTATGGTGTTTATAAAATATAGACACCTTCCTATGTTTCAGGAAATATTGCATAGAAATACAACCTACAATCATTGGGATTAGAAGTTTTTTTTTTTTTTTTTTTTAACCTAAGCTAATGAATATTTCCACCTCCCTTGTAATAGGAATCGGCCTATACATATTTTGCATTGCTAAATATAGCTATACAGTGTCATCTACTTTCAACCCAAATTCTCTTTCTATTGTGTGTCTTGCATAAAGGAAACGACAATAGAAAAAGTGCTGGGGAATTCTCACATTCCACTATGATGTTCATGAAAGTGGATTTCTGAATGTGTTACTAGAGCTTTGATGCGGTTGCCTAGAAACATCTCCCATAATGCCCTTACAATGCTTTTTGCAGAATAAGAGAGCTCATTAAAAATTAAATCTCTATACCGCTTCTGACATGTAGCATTTGCTCCAGAAAGCTCTCAGGTTATCTCTTCCTGGTTATAAATCCTATGACAAATATTTGTGCCGTATTCGCCTTCTCTCCGATGAATAGGAAAGAAAGAGATATTCTGCTAGGGATATAATAATTATCGGTTGCAGGAGGTTTCTCTCAATAAATACAATGTTTCATCTTGTAGAAGGTTAGTAAGTAAACAGAAGATAATGGAATCAAGATTTGCCTTGTGCGAGTGGAAGGAAAATGTCATGTAACTGACGTGTGTGTCATCTTTTCAGGCTCGGATTCAGCACGACTTACATCTTTATCACAGACTCCTCTAAATGGAAAGCAATAATAGATTTCCAAATGCAATAGATACATAATAGCGTAATCTCTCAATGCAATGTCGATTTCATGAAGCATGAATTGGAGTGGATTCCCCTCCCCCAAACCACTTCATCACTGACAAAGACTAGACTTGAGATTCATGCAGGCGAGTGCATAGGAAATATATATTGCTGGCAGTAGCCAATGAGTTTCCAGAGTTTCCACTTTCTTACAGCAAGATGGAAAATTAAAGAGGTTTTTCCCATCGTTAAGATTTTCCATGACTCTATGATTAATGGGCACTTTCACTTAATGAAGCTAAGTTGTAGTTCTCTGCACAGCAAGGTGGCCAGGGGCCCGGTTGGGTCACAGAACAGCCAGTCTCTAAAAAGATCATCCCAGGTGGCACTGCCATACCGTCCGGATGACCTTTGCTGCCGCAGTGTTCTGCTGCTGGCGCATCCGTGCGCCCGCATCTGAACTCTCCACTGCACGCTATGTAGCGAGCGGCCGGAGCTGCTCCCTCCACAGTGTGCACTGACAGGCTTTTCTGTGGCAGCTATTCAATGAATAGCGGCTGCAGAAAACTGACATGTCAGTTGTTTGCGGCGCTAGGGATCGCGGCCGGAGCGTATACCATGTGTATACCTTCCGGCTGGGAACCCATAGACAGCAAGGTAACGTAAATTTTCGTAATAATCACAGCCGTGGTTTTAAGAAAATATATGTTGTATGAACATAGCCCTAAACTGACACTCCATACCTTTTATTCTAGCAAATAATGGATGTACCAAAGGTCTAACACCCCACCACCACCCTAGTGATGTGCCCTTTAAGGGGTTTTCTATGGGTTTTTTTTCTTAGCTTAGGCCATCAATATCTGATTGATAAGGATCCAACTCCCAATCAGTTAACTGTGCTTTGAAGTATACAGAGCTGTACCTGGTAGAAATTGACAAGGCCACAGTACTTTCATTAGTGTAACGGTGGGTGCTGGGTGGTGGCCCCCCATCAAACAGATATTGATGACCTAGACAGACGATCAACAAAAAAAAAATTAATTCTAAAAACCCCTTTAAAGCTGCAACTGGTTGGATTGGTTAAAGTGATTTTCCCAGTTTAGACTAATAGTTATGCACCGAACCTGAGCGACAAGGGGTGTGTTTATTGCACCAAACATTATCAACAGTAGTTGTGCTTATGACAATGAGTTGTGCTAATGATACTAAATCTTGGATTCAGGAGTTGGTTTATAGCACCGAGGGCCTTACAAATTGTATTTAAGGCGCCATACCTTGGCTCCCTTTTTTTTTAAACTACACCTGGGCTACAGGAGGTATGTTACAAATACAAACTTGAGCTTTAGGAGGTTTGTGTATAGCATCACAATTGGGCTGTAGGTTTATGATACCAATCCTGTGCTATAATATGTATGTATATGGCAGCCAGTTTCTGTAATGATAGGACCACTAAAACCCCACTATAATTCCATATTTTGCAAACAGGAAAACCTGGTAAGAAAGAGTGATCATCTCCAACTTCCTCCTAACAACTGGAAAATGACAATGATGGACAGAACATACTGTATCAATTTGCTGTTTTATCACTTTATAACACCTGTTCGTTATACACAGGTTTCCCATCGAATGATGATGTCTAAACTGGTGTGTGCAATAGCTACACTTTTATTTGTATGGCAAACAGAATTTTATGGGGAAACAAAATGGAACTATTATACCTTTTATACCTGTTCAGACAAAATTTTGTTTCACCAGACTACCATGTTTAATGGAATGGGAAGATTTTTAGTTTCTAAATTTAGTGTATATGTATTGGTGACTTTTACATGTAAAGCTGTTTATTGATGATTGCATTATGTATTATCACATAGTAAGGCTGGGTCCACACTACGTTTTTGCAACCCATTTTTTTTCATCCGTTTTTGCAAAAAAACAGATGGAAAAAATGGATGCATTTGTGTGCATCCATTTTGATCCCTTTTTCCATTGACTTCCATTATAAAAAGAAACCGATCAAAACGCATTTTTTTAATGTACACAAAAGTAAGGTCAGCTACAGTACTTTTTTGTGTACATTAAAAAAAACTGATGCATTTTGAGCTTTTTTTTCATAATGGAAGTCAATGGAAAAACGGATCAAAACGAATACACACAAATGCATCAGTTTTTTATATCCCTTTTTTCCAAAAACGTAGTGTCGACCCAGCCTAAGCAATGTAAATGTTGGTCACTATGTTGACTCGAAATAAAACCAAATAGTGCTTCTCTGCATGTATGGAAATCTATAAGATAATGCTGTCCCAAAATGTTACATCACTATTTGATAGAGAACCCATAAAATCCCAATGACATTCTCCTGCTGACTATCTTAGAACAAGAAAATTGGATTACAGATGTGTTATTCACTGGCTACAGTTGTTGTCATTCCCAATTCTAATCCCTGTATCATTTTGTTTTCTTTCCACAGTTCCATCAGGTGAGAAGAGTAATGACCATCCTTTTCCTTACTATGGTTATTTCATACTTCAGTTGCATGAAAGCTGCCCCTATGAAAGAAGCCAGTGTCAGAGGACAAAGTGGCCTGGCCTATCCGGGTCTTCGGACCCATGGTACTCTGGAGAGCATAGGTGGGCCAATGGGTAGTTCAAGAGGAGGTGGACTTCCATCCCTGACAGATACCTTTGAACATGTCATAGAAGAACTCCTAGAAGAGGAACAAAGCATAAGGCAAAGTGAGGAGAACAAGGACTCAGATATGTATTCATCAAGAGTTATGCTGAGCACTCAAGTGCCTTTGGAGCCCCCTTTGCTTTTTCTTCTCGAGGAGTATAAAAATTACCTGGATGCTGCAAACATGTCCATGAGGGTACGACGCCACTCAGACCCAGCCAGGCGTGGGGAATTGAGCGTATGTGACAGTATTAGCGAGTGGGTGACTGCAGCAGACAAGAAAACTGCGATAGATATGGCAGGTCAAACAGTTACTGTTCTTGAAAAAGTCCCAGTACCCAAGGGTCAACTGAAACAATATTTCTATGAGACCAAATGCAATCCTATGGGCTACATGAAGGAAGGTTGCAGGGGCATCGACAAGAGGTACTGGAACTCGCAATGCCGAACTACCCAGTCTTATGTGCGCGCTCTCACCATGGATAGCAAAAAAAAAGTTGGTTGGCGCTTTATAAGAATAGACACTTCTTGTGTATGCACACTGACCATTAAAAGAGGAAGATAGTGAAGTTGTCTTGTATAGATTATATTGAAAAGAAAATTATCTATTTGTATATATACATAACAGGGTAAATTATTCAGTAAAAGAAATATTTTATGGACTGCATGTATAAATGAAGTTTATACAGTACCGTGGTTCTACAAATCTATTTATTGAACATATCCATAACCTAAAGGAAAACAGAGTCCTCTGCGCACAATGTAGCCTGTACTCTGCTAGAGGGGCCAGGACCACATTGCTGTGCAATTATTCCTTGGCCCCTTTCGCAGTCCATGGGTTAAGAGATAAGTCTGCATTATGTTCCTCAAAACATTGTGGTTTGTTGATGTTGCCAAGAATTGAAATCATAAAAAAAAGATATAAACAAGCATGCATGCTGCTTCAATTGTGAATTGATAACACTCTGTCTTCATCCAGGCAAAAGACAAAAAAATCGAACCAAAACATTCTGTTTACACTTTAGACAGTATCTTTATTCATGTCGGTATTATATCTGTTTACTGCTTTTAACTTCTGATAGCGTTGGAATTAAACAATGTCAAGGTGCTGTTGTTATAGCTCTACTGTTCAATTTTTAATTTTTTGTGTTTTTTTTTAATTTCCGTTCCTGAAAAAAAAAATTGCAAAGAGCTTGTCATGAATACGTGTTCTAGAAAAAAAAAAAAAGAAAAAAAAAAGGAGACGAATATTTAATTTTTTGTATGTTGTGAAGGTGTTTGCAAACTCGAATCAGACTACTGATCAAAAAAATAAATAAAAAAAAAGTTAAGGCATTCAAAAAAGAAAAAAAAAAGTCAATGTTCATGTTAAACGTTTTCGAACCTGCATTGGAAACGGAGTTGTATTTCAATGAGGGCATGAAACTTTCTCTTTCTTGCAGGCTTTCGTGTGCTACATTGCAGCTGTGTATACTATTCTGGAATTCATGCAAGACTGGTGCATTTCTTTAAAAAAAAAAAAAAAAATAGAAAAGGAAGTTAGAAGACCAGATCTTGAATAAGAAAATGGTCAGAATGTTGCTGGGTTCCGTCAACATTTGCATTACAAATGCTACCTGGATGTTGTTTTTCCAAGCACTTTTGGCCGTGTAACATTGTCCTCTTAATGCTAATAGGCAAACAAATGAGATGTGGAGCAGTCTCCAGGTTTCCAAGGAAAGTAACAGAAAATTTGGATGTTGTGAAGTGTGCAACACATCAAGTGGCGTACAGAACTCTTGGCTAAGTGCTCAGGTTTTGGGAAAAGTAGCGCAAAAACTGCATTAAATTGCATAACCTATAGTGAGAGTGGGAAGCCATTTTGCATATTGATCAGTATTGACGAGAATGCAACTGACATCAAAGCTGCGAGAGGTCCCATACCTCAGCAATGTCTACATTGAAACTCTAGTAATATAATGAATATTAATTTTTGCCATGAAATAGCTGCCTCTTCTTGCTATAGGTGCACTTTAAGGAGAGATGAGTTTAGTAATATGTAGGTACTAGGTAAAAATAACCAGACTGTTTGCAAAACCATTGCCAAGGTTAAATATATTATATATCTATGCTTCCTATATAACCAAGTAGACTAAGCAGACATTCAGTAATTCAGTTCTGCCATTAGCCTCTGTTGCTTTTAGGAAAATCCATTGGCTACCAATAAATACAGAACAACCTTATTAATAATGAAGTAATTTGCCACTTATTGCTGCAAATCTTTCTATTGCCTCTTTTTAGCTTCTGTTGCATCAAGGTCTAAAGCTGGCCATGCACAACAGTTTAATGTCAACCAAACCTGTAAATGTTGATGGGACAGGCTAACCATCTAATGTGTAAGGGAGCCTGTTTGTGATTCACTCCCAATGGTGGATGTTGGGGAGAGAAGTATCGGGTTTCTGAATTGTAACAATCCCTATCCTATAAGAAATAATTTATCAGCAAAGGTATCTGGAAGCATCTTTCATTGGCTTTTCTACCAAGCAAAGGTGTTCCTCCAGAAGAAATTGGCCAGACAGGTGTATGCAGCTAAACGTTTGTAACTTTGTTTTTTAACTTTTTTAGGGTTGACCAAAAAGATGACGGCTGATTGTGGACACTTTTTAAGTTCAGTAACTTCTGAATCCATGGACCAATGATTAATACTCTGCCAAATTTCCAACCTAAAAATCACCGATCATTCTTTTTGAGAAGGTTGAAATGTTTAAATTTTTTTCCCGATCAGCTAGAAAGATGGAACACTTGATTAAATATATAAATAGGATTTTTTGCTTTTCCTTCGGATGCAGTTTTAAGCTTATATAAAGTTGCAGGAGTGATAGCTTTGGAAATATAGCGCATTTCATTCTCTATAGATAAATTCCTCGATCTCTTATGGAAAACCAGTGATGTTCTTTTGCAATCAGTCTGGCAAAGTAATTGCCTTAAAAGATTAGAGAGGGCATTTATGAAAGATTTGTTCATAAGAAGAAGGTAGTGCAACCCATAGGTTTCGGTAACAATTTTCATTTTATAAAACTGCACTAAAACTGGGTTCTGTGGGTTTCAATACCATATCTGCCCCTCTATGTGTTATGGTCTTACTTTTCAATATTTGGGGAATCTTCAATGCCTCCGTCATTTCTTCTCCCGTCAATTGACAGATACCAAAGACAATTCCCCCTATCTATTTTTGATACCTACCAGCATGGATTGGTGAATAAAGAGATCCATAATAAACAATTACACCACTGATTTCCCTCTGTGAACATATATGCCTAGGTATCCTCTCAAGATAAAAATGATATGGCCTAGTATTAATATGCAGAGCCTAGTAATAAGAAATCTGTTTCTCACCTTTTTAACTGGCCATAAGCATAAGATATGTGATGGGCAAAAATGATTTTGCAAGGACCATTTAACATATATGGTGGCCACTCCATTTGTCCTCAATAGTAAATGTTGGGGACGAAGTATTGGTTATGTTGGATTTAAATTGCGCTATCCTTTTGTTCTTGGATAGGGCAAGACCAACACCAAAGGATTCTGGCAGCAGGTTTCTCCCCTTAGCCCATTTAGAACAAATGCTTGAGAAATTCTCTTTCGGCTAAATGCTGATAGCTATCCTACAGTATGGCCAGCTTAAACCATGTAGATAGACATTAACAAAGCTGGACCTATCTATACAGAACGGGTAACTGACTCAGGCACAACTCAGCTTAAAGGTCAAAAAACTAGCGCAGAATTTTCTTTTTGCCATTTTTGTAATTTCAATAGAGATAGAAGCCAATTCAGATTTTGATTTGTTTCCAAGAACATCTTGTCCTTTTACAATGGGCTACATAACCTTAATTAAAATGAGACTAGATTGGCAATACTAATAATAGAAAACAAATTATATCAGCCAAAGTAAGTATGTATGACCCATGATATCACCATGATTTCACAAAAGACCTGCCTACTAGAAAAACATCAACTTTGCATGACGAGTACAACTAAATCTATATAAAACCCTGTGTTATGTAAACAAATCTGAATCAGGCTAACTCCTAAAGTAGTCTTCTTGAAGCCATGCTCATTCACCAGGCTTGACCTCATGGTGATGAGAAAGGGTTTGTAATATTGTAGTTAATAAAATTAGATCCCAAAGGAAGCCTTATTAGAGATATAATTTCAATACTGGATCAAAGGTTGCAAAATGTTGGACAATGCTCTATCCAAGGCCATACCACAAATTGTGCTTGACCAAGGGACCAAAGGTTACAATTTTTATTCTGTTTGTTTAGCCATCAAAAAATAAGAATATTTTTGTTATCAATGATAAAGGATTTCAAAGCTTTTGTAACCAATCACAACCAATCAAGTTGCTTTTATGGTGACTAGTAATTGGTTAGTTGCTTTAGCTTACATTATACATTGTTGGTGACAACAATATAGTTCCGTAGTAGGAATCCAAAGGCCACAGCAGCCTACATGAATCTCACTATGCATCTTAGTTTTGAGAAAATTAAACAAATACAGACTACAGAAACACATTTGAAGAGTCCCCCAGTCATGTCAATGTGTCTGTGTATACATATTTATGTTGGTAAATATATATATATATATTTATATATACACAGAGTTTGTAAATATTTGTATGTATGAATATGTATATAAGTGTACATATGTGGATACATATAGAACTGTATATTTATATAAGCTATGGATAACCTCAGCTCTCACTAACCTTGGACGATATCTGTACTTGTAAAGTACTCTAGATCATCTACTACGTGTATGATTATAGGGTTAAGAAAGTATGGAATTTAAAGTGTTATTGTGCTATGTTAAGGTATGCTTAGATGAAACCATGGAAGGAAATTTTTTAAGGTCCCTAAAAATTGTCCTGCAATAAAAAAACTGATTACAGTTCCCCCTTTACGATTATAGATGATCATGAGTGTTGTAGGAACTGCATTGGGCAACTCATTGAAATCCTTAAAGGGAATCTGTCATCACTTTTATGCAACCTAAACAAAGAAAGTTTGGGGTGGTCCCCTGTAGCTTCTTTTTGTCTCCTGAGTCTAGATCGATAGATCTCTATGTATACCCAAACAGGGATAGATCTATCAATCAAGGTGGGGCAGAAAGAAGCTGTCAGGACCATCCTAATAACGTGTAGTTTAAGCAGCATAAAAGTAATGACTAGTTACCTTTAATCTTGTCCTTTATTCCAAACACAGATAGACTAGATAAAATTCTCAACAATATCTAGATTTCTGACATTATCCATAGTCTATATGTCCAGTGCAAAAACTAACCCCAAATATGCAAATGTCCGAGAAGATATAAGGCAGTTAGATGCAATGTCAATGACATATTTCAAGAATGTTCTGGGAAGATATCATCATAGTACAGAGCTATTATATGCCACAGCAAACACACCTCTGATGCTAGGCTTGGCAGTTCTAGCTGAACCAGGCTGCAAGACTGACTTCCTTGTCAATCATTTTTAATTTTTTTCGTTTCGCCGTGGTCTGTTTGTGGCAAAGGTATATTTTGCATGTCACATGCCTACCGCCTTGTTAAAGTGAGACACTTTGAATATGTAAGTTTCATGTATGTGGCCTTGTTCTCTCTGGAGGAAAAAAAATCTATATATTTTCACAATGTGTAACAGATATTTATTGTATGTTAAGTATATTTATATAATTATGTAATTGAAAACATGGAGAATGGCATTTAAACTGAAAAGCATTTGAAATCATATTGTAAATAGGATTACCTCTATTTAAGTGTACTACATAACATATAATATATGTTCAAAAATAGAAATTTTTAATGTTTTTAAATATATTTTCAAAATATATAAACTATGTTTTGGACCATGTTTTTTTTCTTCTGCCTACGAAATATGCTTACCAGTTCTTCATTTGAGAAATTTTTACCTCAATTTCTAATATATTAATTTGAATATCCAGAGCAACAGAATATACAGGGCCTTGAGAGAGAAAGTGACCATGTGTCCCACAGCAATCAGAGTTCAGATTTCCCTTTTTAGCCAGAAAATTTGGAATGTTTGATGATTGGTTGTTATGGGCCACAAAGACACGTATTGGCTAGGCCTTTTTTTGGCCATTCGACGGCCATCTTTGTGGATCTCCGTCAATTTGAGGTCAAATAACGTCCGTTAATTTGAAATTACGGTTGTTAATTCAAAATAATGGACTTTATTTGACCTCAAAATGACGGACATCCACAAAGACGGACGTTGATTGGCTAAAAAAAGACGTGTGAACCTAGCCATTTTCTGTGAGAGAGTATCAGGGTGAAAGAAAATATCTAACTTCTGGCACGGGCGAAAGAAATGTATGGTGCAAGAATGATACCACAAAATGTGGATAAAGAAATATTATTTTCACCTTTTCAGTTTCTTCATTGGCACCACAACAGGTGTCATTGTTCTGGCTAGATGTGCCTAGTGCTATTGCTGGGCAGGGTCAGATAAAAACATATAATTTTCCAATTCATAGATTAAGCCATGTTTACATATAGATTGTTTGGGTAGTTTTTTTTACATGTAATAGTAACTACAAAATAGCCAAGTTCACATTTTAAGAACCTTATGCATGCCATATGCAAAAAACTGGCTTTCAATCAACCTCCACTCTAATAGTTAATATATGACAAGAGACAAGAAGGTGCATTGTATGTTGCTATTGGCTTTAGCAAACAAAAGGGTATCTGGAATGGGGGAAACCACACAGTTATCTGCCCCGTTGGAAGGGGTGTCTGAAGAAGGCTGGACCATTAGGGTGGTTTCACACAATCTCACACATTTTATGAAAAAAAGGCCTATTTCAGTTTTTGATGTAATTTTTTGAGCCAAAAGCCAGGAGTGGATCAAGCAGTAAACTGAAGTATAATCCTTCCTTTATATTTCCCATTCCTTTTAAATCCACTTCTGACTTGGCTCTAAAAACTACAGCAAAAACTGCACTGGCAGTTTTTAAAAACACATCCAAACAGCTTAAAACCACCAAATTCCACATGAACAAACATGAAGTGTAACTATGTTAACCTTGCTCCCATTGACATGAATAGAACACAGGGAACCACACAGAAAAGAAGTGACATCACTTTTTTCCATGTGGTTACAGGCCAATGTTCTGATTAAAGTCAATGGGAGCTTCAGAGCTGGCCTCTTCTCTTTACCCTGAGTTACTCACAATTCAAAGAGTGTCATGGCACAGTGTTACACAAGGTCGCAGAATACGCCCTGTGCACATGTCCTGTGTGTTACACTACTCATACAGCACATACAGGAAGGAGTAGTCTAAGCACATTAGAAGAGAACTTTTCCAATGTCAATATTGCACATCTTTTTCCCTGAGATGGGTCTGACGCTTGATCCCTTGTCTGGTTTGGGATGTGTCGTTGATCCTAGTGGCAACAGTAAAGTGGTGCTGAAGAAGGGTAGAGCCCAGAGAAGCATAGAAAGTAGGTACTCCGCACAGTTAGTTGCAAATCAAAGTAGTTTTATTCACATTGGTGGTAAGGCAGGTTTGTCTGGTTTGGGAGCATGTTCATTACCCTGGTGGTCCTAAAGTAGAGTACCCAGAAATCAGCACCTACTGTACATGAGGCACATGACAACTCTTGAAACAACCAGTATAAACCTTGGTATGGAGCACTTACACTGTTTTGCAATAACCTGGAGATACTGATTCAGAAACCTACTCTTTCCACTTTCCCTGGTTCTGTAGAAGACTGCACCCTTTAGTTAAAACCATCTCATATTGCTAACATGTATTATTTTTTTTACCCCTTTATCTAATGATTTTTATGTAGAACATTATATTATGCTATTTAGTTTTAATTTTTCTAAGCTTAGTGGGTCCATTCTACGTCTAATGCATCTCATTAACCTATTATTTCATATGACGGTTAGCAGTCAGTTTTGCATACTTTGGCCTTGAAAACAAAAGGTTGGTTAACAATGGTTTGTTGCTAAAACTGTCAAGCCTACATAAGACACCCAGCAAACTACATATAAAACATACAGTGTGTACAAAAACAGTATGTTCCTCCGAAAACAACTACATGTGCTAACAAGAAATGGATGAAACACAATGTTCCATGAAGTCATCAAGCACATCAAGCGGTTCCGTCTTCAGGATCCTAGAGGATGCCTACAAAGATCGTCTCTTGCTCATGAGGACAGCACACTGATCTTAGCGAGAATGGTAAAATGCATAAAGGGAATCTGTCATGTCCAAAGCTCATATGTAGCCACAGATACCACCACATAGCCTAGAGTGCTTGTAGTACGTAAGTTTGGATGTTTAGTTTACAGCTCCAAAATTGAAAAAATTGTAATGAGCACATATGCTACTTTTTATATGGTTTTAAGTCAATTTAATTACATGAATCCAATATAATTTGCCCACCATGGATTTGGCCCACATTGCATGCCTACGGTGCAGTTTATAGTTTAGACACTTTATGAAATTAAACATATCTGCAGTCGGTTTAATTGTACCATTTGTACTGAATGTCTTCTGCAGATTGAAGTAAAGGGGTTATCCAGCGTTAGAAAAACATGGCCACTTTCTTCAGCAGAACTCTGGTCTCCAGCTGGGTTGGGTTTTGCAACTCAGTTCTATTGAAGTGAATAGAGCTTAAAGTGAATGTACCTGATGGCCTTGTACGTCAAGGTCAATAATTTAAAGTGAATATGTTGGGCAATGGGGAGCCAGTGAAGGGATTGGCAGAGGGTAGAGGCAGAGGCAAAGCGAGGGGAAAGGTGGATTAGTCGGGCAGCAGAGTTAAGAATAGACTGGAGGGGAGCAAGGGAGTTAGATAGAAGGCCAGAGTCAGGGGTGAGAAAAGAGTGGATTCTGGAAATGTTTTTGAGATGAAGGTGGTCAGGGCCTGAATATGTGGTTTAAAAGATAGGGCGGAATCAAAGGTGACCCCAAGGCAGCGGACTTGGGGGACAGAGGACAAAGTGCAGCCATTGATAGTGATTGACAGATTAGACGGCAGGGTGGAGCAAGGTGGGGGAAAGATGATTAGTTCTGTTTTGTCCATGTTGAGCTTTAGAAAGCGGAAGGAGAAGAAGGAAGATATGGCCGATAGACACTCTAGAATCTTAGATAGCAAAGAGGTGACATCCGGACCAGAGGTAGATCTGAGTGTTATCGGTGTAGAGATGATACCTGAAGCCATGGGATTCTATGACATGTCCCAGGCCAGAGGTATAGATGGAGAAGTGGTTTGCTTTAACTGGAAACCACAACAGAACTAGAGACAAGATTTGTGTTGACCGTATAACTCCTTTAATTACTATACATTGCAAGTTGCTCAGTTCTGATCTGTGCTGAATCTGTCAGACAGCTCCCTGATGGCTTAGTCTGCAGCCCCTTTCTTTCCTCTCCTAAGTTCAGACCTGATTTAAGTTCATTTGGGCTTAGATTCAGCATCCATAAGAGGAGACAGAGAAGGACTACAAACTGATCCAATAGCATGTTCATAGCCATGGAGACCCAAGCTTTCACCTGCAGAATGTGATTCACTGCTGATCTTGTAGCAGCCCTGATAACAGGTAACCTTTACGCACATAATGGAACTGAACAGCTTTCAGTGTATAGTAGTAATACATGCAAGTTACAGAAAACAAGTGGTGCAACATATTCAACAGAACGGGATGCAAATTTCCAGATTTTTTAAGCATAGCTTCCATTTAAGAAAAATTAAAGGCCTAAAAAAGAAACAAAATCTACTTTCAGATTTTTTCCCATTTTCTTGCATTGGCAGACATAGCAATTTGGCTTTGTATTCTGGACCGCCTACTCACCAATTTATGAAGGCACTTAGAGGGTGGTCCAGACAACACAGCCAGAATGCTGTGTATTAGATTTTTTGTTTAATCTTGAAAAAAAAATCAAAAGCTAAAGAAAGGATATTACAAACTGGTGTAAAAATACAGCCAAGCTTCACTACAACAGGATTTGTATTACACTATAGAATCATAGGCATTGTCTTGCAGTGAAGCAAATACTTTTGAACAATATGATCCCAAAAAAAATTATCACTATTTATGAAGTACTAGGGCATATTGAAGGGACTCTATCAGCCATGATGATTAAAATCGTTTTGCAGGTTTAGAAGATATGGCTGATTTCTGACAAAAAAACCCCACTTATTCACATTCATAGGAGGGGGCTTCACTACCAGTCACGACCGACCTGGAAGAAACCAACATATTCTTTTAATCCTGTAAAGCCCATTTTAAGCTACATGAGACTTAAAGGGGTTGGCCACTTTATAGTAATATTGTTCCGTATACAGTATTGGTAAGTGCACTCACTGCATTTACTGACAGCAGCTCCCTGTGTACCCCATAGAGCTAACAACAGAATCCCCTTCACCAGGCTGGGCTGCCCTGCTCTGTGGTCAGTCTGTCATGGCTGACATGGAGGAGCATGTGACCATGCCCTGCCTTCTGTGTCCTCCTTAGGAATATACAGGCTCAGTGTTGGACACTGGGGGTGGGGCATGGTCACATGCTCCTCCATGTCGGCCATCTTATAGACAGACTCACCACAGAGAAAGGACAGCACAGCCTGTGATTTTTGCACAGGGAGCTGCTGTCAGTAAATGCAGTGAGTACACTTACTTATACCGTATAATACAGTACACTGAACAATATTACTATAAAGTGGCCAACTCCTTTAATGGTACTAAAAATATAATAGTTACACAATGAGATGAAAGAACACATGAAGTCCTACAATGAGTTTCAAAAGGAAATGACCTACACTAGCCAATCTGTGTTATTAGCATTTAACCCCTTATCTTCATGAAAATATATCCATCCCATTGTATGGTTAACATTCCATATATAAAAGTCTAATATTAGAAAAGCAGTCTATGTAACCACCAGTTTTTTAATGCATTAAAGTACAGTGCTATCCTAAGTCTATATCAACCAAGTAAAAATAAAGATATCATTCACACCCCTTATAAACCACAAAATTACAGTTTTTAGACAGCTTGCCCTATATTGATCTTTGTCTGCCATGATGAGAAAAGTTTCAGAAAATTCCAAAAAACACAGGCTAAAGGCCTATTCACAGCATAAGTTGAACCTTGTAGGTTGGAGTATAGAAATTTCTGCGATCAGAGCATATCCCAGAGCAGAAAGATGACGTCTCTCTGCCTAGCCATAGGATACAACTGTAATGGTGTGAACCCTGATACAGTTGAAAGGGGTATAAGAGGGTAGCTTGGTATGCTTCTGAAAACAAGGGTATTCATGATCAGTTCCATAAAAGTTTGCCTACCAGAGATGCTTCATAGAGTAGTGTACATAGGTGTTTTTTTTTTTTAATCCATTGGAAATAGAATCTCAGACTGGTTTGCTCATACTATGACACTATCACAATACTCCAAGTCTGCAAATATAGTACAAAAACATAATATGAATTAACATGGCAGGACAGAGAGCACTTTGGCAACAGTGACTATGATATGGTAAGTTTCAAAACAGTATTCAATAAGACTGTTGATACTGCAGCTATAAAAGCCTAATACTGCAGAAAAGCAGAACGCACAAAGGGGGACATTTATGAAGTCCAGTGTTTTTTATGCCGGGGCTTAAAAATGTCCCCACAGCTCCGGAGCTCAGGGGATTTATATAGAGGCGTACTGCCTCTACATAAATCTCAATCGCACTGAGCCTGTCCGTGCGAAAATTTTAAAACCTACGCCAGCTCAGAGCTGGCATTGGTTTCAGTATCATTTTTCGTAGCGAAAAATGATAAATGAAAAGGACCCAAAGTCTGCGCCCCCTATTCCACCCCCTCCCCGCCCCACTGGTAAAGGTGACGTAAAATGGACAGATGCAATATTTTATTTGCAAAACGGCCATTTGCGAATAAATTAATTTGCATCTGGCCATTTTACACCAAAAATACAACTTTTTAGTTTGATAACTTTCCCTCAAAGTGTGCCCCAATCAGTCCCCTATGTTAGTGGCCCAAGCATAAAGTATTGCCCAAGCACTTTATGCTTGGGCCACTGACGAAGGGGAATCACCCCAAAACACGTTTGGCATATTCAGGTACCCCCATTTTCTCATCTGCAAGAACCAAAAGCACAACCAGTACCTCTGCACTCTGAGTCTTTACACTCTAGAATCCTGAAGCTTTGGCAAGACTGTGTGGCGTCATTATCCACAACACAAGTCCAGAGAGAGGCTGCAGATTCCACTCTCCCCACAAACAAGAGACTAGGACGCTGGGACTTGAGAATTGCAACTAGGCCAGACTGGTGAGAGGTGCACCATTGACAAAACATTCTAGCATTACCATCTTATGCTACAAAGTGCCATTGCCAAACTGACAATTACCGATGTGACAAATCCGTGGCAGAGTAGTGTGACACTGTGTGCCATTGTGGCTTGGATCTGCCAACAGCCAGCTATAAACTTCAAAATCAGCAAAGAATCTGTTTATGATACATTGTCACTTTCTTATTACAAGCTCTGACAGCTGCCACACCATGCTGATCCACAGCACGCTAAAGCTTTCGGCGGAGCATTTACTTCAGAACTTTACTTCAAAGTCCTTCAAACTCCTTACAGATTAACTGCTGGCTGCTACCCTGAGGGAGAAAACTCACCAAGAGTAAACACTCTGCTTTCCGAACATGGAGGGGGTATCTCAGCTTTTCCAGCATGAAGGGGGTCAACCAGCTTTCCCAGTATAAAGGTGGTCACACAGCTTTCCCAGCTTCTTTTAGTATGATGGAGGTCATCCAGCTTTCATCTGCAAACTACACCCCCACAGACCACACCCACAATAAGGGGGGAGGAGTATGGGGGGCATCTTTCAAAGTGCCTACGGCAGCATGAACTCAGACTACAGGCCTGACTATATGCACTCCTGTATGGTGCATGCTGTGATTGACAAAGTGAGGAGCGCATTGACTCCCCACCCTGCCAATCACCCTTATGGCGGGAGGCAGAAGCGTTCTACTTCTGTCCACAAGAGGCCAATCTGTCCCCCAGCGATGCGGCACACGAGTAACTGCACTAATGTATTCTGGTATTATTAGTAATATTTGTTTATATAGTGGATTTTATTCAGTGACTGTATAGTGCACAGGTGTCAAACTGCAGCTCTCCAGCTCTTACCATCATGATGTAGTTTTGCAACAGCTGGAGGGCATCGAGTTAGACACCCCGGCTATATTGGTATAAGTCATTATGTTGTGATGATGGTAGTGGTCATGGTGTTGAGGTTTTATCCATTACTTGTGTATTGGTATTATTTTTTAGTATCAGTTTCTGGATACTAGATTGCTCAGTAACAGAGAGAGAGAGAGAGAGAGAGAGAGAGAGAGAGAGAGAGAGAGAGATATGCTAGGAGATGGATAGATAGATAGATAGATAGATAGATGCTAGAAGATGGATAGATAGTTAGATAGATAGATAGATAGATAGATAGATAAGATGAAAGATAGATAGATAGATAGATAGATAGATAGATAGATAGATAGATAGATAAGATGAAAGATAGATTGGTAGTCTTTATGTGTGGAGGAAAGGTGTTTTATATATATCATTGGAAAGGGATCATTGTAGTTAGTATAATTAAGCTATGGAAGGCCACCAAGAGGTAGTCAATACAAAAACTGTAGCAAAAAGGTATAGCATGAATAACATCATCCTGGATCTGCAAATTCATATGTTATATGCTGCTGGGAATTGTGGAAGAAGAGGCAATTGTTGTACATGGTTAGTATTTTACTCGGACTCTATGGATGATGGGAAAATGGGTTGCTTAGCTCAGTGTGGCTAAAACCTGGAAGATTGATAAGTGGAACCAAAGGTTTCATTCTAAATCAAACACTAAACGTGCTCTTGGTAGTAATACTATTCTTTCTGCAAACTATGTGAAGTAATGAACAAAATATATTAATGCCAGCGGATTTTTGCTTTCTTACAGAGTCCTGTATCAGCTGCCAGACATATGAAAGCACCAAATCATCATAAAACAATAGCATGCTAAGAGAAATTAAGAATATAACCAAAACAATGAAAATAATGCTCACCATTGTAATACACTCGCCATATGTATGCTATACAATTTAGAGTGTTTTTCCGTCAGCTCAATTATACAATATACTGCTTATAATTTACATGGATCCAGTTACAACTGTTATTGCTCTGAAATTAAAGAGCAAGACTTAACCAAATACAGTATCTCCAAGCTCCCACACCACTAAGTCCTCTTCAAGCATAGTCATCTTAGCTTCCTTTCTACATCTTTCTACTACTTACTGCCTCTGGTGCTGCTGAATACCTATGATTACAGAATTGCTCCTACCCAATCACTAAGCTGGGGAAGGCAATAACTAAGCTGAATTCTATTGATCCTCATCCCACACATCACACACATCATATAGTCTATGCAATGCCAGCTGGGCATGAATGCAGTAAATTGTTGTAAGTTTCCATTATTAGAAACAAGTTTTACAAGTAGAGTTGATATTATTTTGTTACAAACCTTCTCCTCGCTGTACAGAAATGTCCTGTGACAGTAACCTTGGCTGTAACCTTTAACAGACCCAAAATGAAGACCCTCAAAGGAAATGAGACTTATTTGATGGCAGCAGCTGGTCAGGTGGACATCCCTAGAGAGTAGTCCATAAAAAGTGTGGTATACAGGCATGAAAATCTGATCCCCTTAGTACAGCAGTATCCATGTAGCTTGGTGGGGGGTGGAAGGGGCCAACAGGCAACCACTTTACAAGAATAGGCCATGCGGTTTTAAAGGGTAGATGACATGAATTTATTAGTTATTCAAAGAAAAGAGGAGCAAGAACATATGTAGAGGCATGAATTTATACCTACGACATTACAAGGGTCCATGCTCATGGCAAAGATGCATGCACAGGCTGTGCATAGAGTGCCTACAGGTCTGAACACAGACCATCATATGGTATCTCCAAAACATGGCCTATGATCAAACATGCTAAACTTCTGTTCTCATGCATTCATGCATAATGTGAAACAGACCTATGTGTGGCTTCATATATCACTGAGGGCATGTAAAAGTACAGCACAGCACAGAGCCATAGCAGTTTATTAGCACCTTTCTACTGATCTATACAACATAGTCATTTTTTACATGGGAAATTAGTTTTTCCTCTGCAATTATTTCCTATTTACTTTTAAGTATATAAGTGGTTACTAGAGATGAGTGAAGCAGACAGAAATTCCTTTTGCGAGTTTCACAAATTTTGGGTCAAAGTCGCTAATATTCGCAAATCGAATCTTAAAGGAGAAGTCCGGCAAAAAACTGTAATAAAGAATTGTATTGGCCCCTAAAAGATATACAAATTAATAATATACACTTATTACAGGAAATGCTTATAAAGGGCATTTTTCCCTGCACTTACTACTGCATCAAGGCTTCACTTCCTGGATAACATGGTTATGTCACAACCCGACTCCCAGAGCTGTGCAGGCTGTGGCTGCTGGAGAGGATGATGGCAGAGGGATGCTCAGTGTCCCTCCAGTGCCCTGTGTCCCTCAGTGTCCCCCTACCATCATCCTCTCCAGCAGCCACAGCCCGCACAGCTCTGGAAGTCGGGTCGTGGCATCAACATTTTATCCAGGAAGTGAAGCCTTGATGCAGTAGTAAGTGCAGGAAAAAAGCCCTTTATAAGTATTTCCTGTAAGAGGTGTATATTGATGATCTGTACAACTTTTAGGGGGCAATACACTACTTAAAAAAAAAATTCGATGGACTTCTCCTTTAAGGAATTTCAATAAAACTATAGTAGCTACAATACTTGGACTATGACAAAAGGCCAAATTTGTTGTTCTTGTAAAAGTGTAAAAAATTGGAAAATCACAATCTAAAAAAAATGTCAATCAGCCAGTCAATCATCCAACCTAATAAAACCCAACTTGTATAACACGGTAGGAATGGAGTGCGAGCACTGATTGTGTAACACGCACACTCATTACAGTAATAAAACTATATTTGTATTAAACAATAGGAGTGGAGTGTTACCACTGATTATGTAAAGTGTACACTCAGTTTACTAATGAAACCCAACATGTATAACACAGTAGGAGGGGAGTGCGAGCACTGATTATGTAAAGCACCCACTCAGTTCAGTAACCTAATTTAACACAGTAGGAGTGGAGTGCGACCACTGAATATGTAAGGTGCACTGTCCATTCACTGATCCCAGTAAATTGGTATTACTCAATAGGAGTTTACAGGAGTGTACAGTGCCCAATGCCCAGTTGGTGAAGAATATGCACTGTGTCTTCACTGGTCCCAGTGAATTCCTATGGGCACCGAGTTACTTGGTAAACAGGACCCTTAGTTGGCAGCTACAACAGAAAATCACTCACATTCAGCCCTCCTATTCTATCCACTCACCTTTTTGTCCCTATATTGCTCTGTTAGTCTCTCCCTGCTCTGCTCTAACTGCCTGCTGCCATCCTGCTCTCTCCTCCATACACAGCCAACTGGCCACCTCTCTAAATGAACCGTCTTATGTAGAGGGGGAGGTGTTGACATCACAGAGGGGCCTGCAGCTGATTAGACGGGCACTAGGGATTACGGTTAATCCCTTTCTCCTGCCCAGTGATGCTCCAGACAACATGCACGGCCACCATTTTGTTTTTTTTGTAAACTTCCTTAACAATCTGGCGGAAATTTTCTTCACAGAATGAAGCGAATTGACGGCCCTATTCTCAGCGAATTATGATTCGTCAGATTCATTTCGCGCATCTCTAGTCATTACTAGCATTACCAGCTGTAACACCTGGAGTAGTGGATCCACTGGACCGTCAACAGCGATGGCACTAACCTCACCAGGGAGCGGAGTCTAAGGGGCCGCTGGTTTTCACCAGAGCCCGCCGCAAGGCGGGATGGACTTGCTGCGGCAGGCGACCCCCAGGTCGCTACCCCTGGCTTGGTTGCTAGTGACGGCAGGCGAGGCGTGGTAGGAGCAGTAGGCAGGAGATGGTGCTGGCAGAGGTCTGTAGGCGTGACCGCAGGTGACAGGCTGAACACAGGAGCAATGGTGTAACAGGGGAGCAGGAACCAGGAACAAGGACTAGGGACCAGGTAGCGGATAGGAATCAGGAACAACAGGAAGCTGGGCCAAACGCTATGGGAAGCATGTAGAGGCTCCAGGGGGCATGGCTGGAACTTATAGGGGAGTGATTGACAAACAGACCAATTAGGAGCGCACTGCCCCTTTAAATCTGAGACAGCCGGCGCGCGCGCGCGCCCTAGGAGGCGGGGACGCGCGCCGGCCGGCACAGTGAGAGACAGGAGCGGAGGAGAGGTGAGGCGCCCCCAGGGGCTGAACTAGCATCAGCGCCGGGTCCCTGCACAAGGACCCCGGCGGCTGCATGGGGCAGGAGGAGGTCGCGGCGGCGGCCCGGAACACGGGACGCCGCCGCGGCCGTGACAGTACCCCCCCCCCCTTTGGCCTCCCCCTCTTTCTTGCTTGCAGATGGCGGCAAATCAGTGATGAAGTCCATCCCTATATGGTGCCAGGGAAGGTCTGGACCGGGCAAGGGCTGTAATAGGCCGGCAGGCCTTAGTCGGGAGGACTTGTTTTTGGCACAGATGGTACAGGAAGCCACAAAGTCCTTGACATCTTGGAACAGACTGGGCCACCAGTAGTGGCGGGAGATCCGTTGCCCAGTCTTTTGGACTCCAGGGTGCCCGGCCTCCAATGAGGAATGTCCCCACTTCAAAATCCTTCTTCGAAGCGCAGGGTGAACATGGGTCTTTCCGGGGGGTATTTTCTGAAGAGTAGAGGTGACGACTGGTACTAGGCGATCGGGAGGTATAATGTGGCGAGGGGATGTGGATTTGTGGATGAAATCCTTCTGTAAGTTCTCCCGGATGTAGGAGGACATGGCCTCAGTCTCGGGTACGGAGAGAGGGTACACCCGACCTCGTGGAGAAGGAGTACCAGGAAGGAGGTATATGGGACAATCGTACGCCCGGTGAGATGGTAGAGAGTCCGCCTCCTCGGCAGAGAAGGCATCCGGCAAGTCTTGGTCTTCCGCCGGTAGGCCGGATAGAGGCTTGGCGGGGTCAGGTGACGACATAGAGTACTTGGTCTGAGGTAACTTGAGACACTGGTTGGAACAGTCCTGACCCCAACTGAGAATCTCCCCGATTCTCCAGTCCAGCTTAGGGGCATGTAATTGCAGCCAAGGGAGTCCCAGGAGGATGGCGGGAGAAGAATGGGGCAGGATGTAGAAGGATATCTTTTCCTGATGTAAAGGACCCACCTGGAGGACTAGAGGTGCGGTCTGGTAGTACACATGGTCGGTAAGAATCTCGCCCGTGACCGAGGAGATAGTCAGGGGCTTGGCTAGTTGGGTCACGGGTAGCCGCCATCTTTGGACCAATGTTGCCGCAATAAAACTGCCTGCTGACCCAGAATCGAGAAGGGCAGTAGTCTGGTGATTTTGTCCTGAGGGTGTCTGGATGGAAACCGGCATAGACAAACTTGGAGAGGTGGCATTCACACCTAGGGACACCTGTCCCACCGGACCTAGGTGCGAGCTTTTCCCGGACGCTTGAGGACGTTGGGGACATCTCAGCCGAAAGTGATCTGAACCACCACAGTAGAGGCAGAGATTCAGCTCCAGACGACGAATTCTTTCATCAGGCGTCAGGTGAGCCCGTTCCACCTGCATAGGAATCTCAGGAGAGGGCTGGGACACCAAAATGTCAGGATTCTGGAAGACCGGCGCCAGCTGGTGATGGCGACGGGACAGGCTTAGTCGTTGTTCATGCCGAACCTCCTCCTCCCTCTCCAAAAAACGAGTATCAACTCTGGTGGCCAGTAGGATGAGTTCGTTCAGGGAGGTAGGTAGGTCTCGGGCGGAAAGCACGTCTCTCACCCGACTGGAGCGAAACTCGACTAGGAAGGTTCGTAGATTGGCAGCAGCAGGGTCATCTCGGTCCCACAGCGGCGTGGCCCAGGCCAGAGCTCTACCCTCCAATAGGCTGATGATGAAAGCCACTTTAGAGCGCTCGGTGGGAAACTGACTACTTAAAAGTTCAATATGCATGGTGCACTGAGTCAGGAATCCTCTGCACAACTTGGAGTCACCAGAGTATTTGCTTGGGAGAGCCAGTCGAAGTG
The DNA here is from genome assembly GCF_027789765.1 of Dendropsophus ebraccatus. Classification (NCBI taxonomy): domain Eukaryota; kingdom Metazoa; phylum Chordata; class Amphibia; order Anura; family Hylidae; genus Dendropsophus; species Dendropsophus ebraccatus. The sequence goes on along the minus strand of NC_091457.1, from coordinate 48,896,927 downwards.
TAGAAAAAGCAGCAGGAGGTGGTGTGCGCTGGGCTGTAGTATGCTGCTGTAAGGGGCAGTGAGTTGCTGGATCTGCTGCGCCTTTTGGGCGACCACACGGGCTACGTCACGGATATCAGGCACCTCGCCGGGATCCATGGTTGGAGCCTACTGTAACGCCTGGAGTAGTGGATCCACTGGACCGTCACCAGCGATGGCACTAACCTCACCAGGGAGCGGAGTCTAAGGGGCCGCTGGTTTTCACCAGAGCCCGCCGTAAGGCGGGATGGACTTGCTGCGGCAGGCGACCCCCAGGTCGCTACCCCTGGCTTGGTTGCTAGTGACGGCAGGCGAGGCGTGGTAGGAGCAGTAGGCAGGAGATGGTGCTGGCCGAGGTCTGTAGGCGTGACCGCAGGTGACAGGCTGAACACAGGAGCAATGGTGTAACAGGGGAGCAGGAACCAGGAACAAGGACTAGGGACCAGGTAGCGGATAGGAATCAGGAACAACAGGGAGCTGGGCCAAACGCTATGGGAAGCATGTAGAGGCTCCAACCCCTGGAAGGGGGCAGGGCTGGAACTTATAGGGGAGTGATTGACAAACAGACCAATTAGGAGCGCACTGCCCCTTTAAATCTGAGACAGCCGGCGCGCGCGCGCGCCCTAGGAGGCGGGGACGCGCGCGCCGGCCGGCACAGTGAGAGACAGGAGCGGAGGAGAGGTGAGGCGCCCCCAGGGGCCGAACTAGCAGCAGCGCCGGGTCCCTGCACAAGGACCCCGGCGGCTGCATGGGGCAGGAGGAGGTCGCGGCGGCGGCCCGGAACACGGGACGCCGCCGCGGCCGTGACACCAGCCTCCTTAAGGGAACCTGATTTTTATCCGATGTACTGAGACTAAAAACAAGGCTAAACGTCAACAATGGGTTTCCTACTCCCATATGACAATGACTCTATCACTCCATTGTATCTCTTGGTAAACCAATGGCATCATAAGTTGTGTGTATAGCATCAAGAAAAAAAGAGAGCAGCATATTTGTATGCACACATGTATGTCTATTATTCGGCCCCCAAAATAGGGACACATTGTAAATACAGAAATGAATAAATGTGGGTCAACAGGAGAAAGAAAGAAGAGGTTTGATGTTTTTCCTTTTTATCCATTTGATGAAAGAAGTAGAAATATCATTTAACTAGATTCACATGTGAAGGCTTTTCGTTTCTTGATAAGTCAGACTCCTTTCAAATATCACTGTGGTGAACTGCGGCTCTCATCAAAGAAGAAGAGATGCAGATGCCTCTTCCGCTTATATAACTGGAGCCCCATTTACTTGATTCATTCATTGCACATTCTTTGCATTAGTTTAGCTGTCCAAAGGGAGAGATTGGGAGGGATTCCAATATGTAGTTTATGGTAAAGATCACTGTCATAAACTTGCTGTCTTGTTGCAAAATCTTTCAAGTGCTTCAATATGGCTCGCCACATGTGAAATAAACAGGCCTGGATTCACTAGAAGAACACAACCTGACCCAGTGATGTTTTATGGAACTAATTTCTCAGTGTGAAACCTTAACACAATCAGATATGCTAGTTATGTAGATTATAGTAAAATATGCTATACAAAGTGGTATTACTTAAAGGGATTATTCCAAGAATAAAACTCATCACTTATCCTGTGGATAGGCGATCAGCATCTGATCAATGAGTGGTCTGAAAATAGTAAAGCTCTATTTACTTTGGGAAAAAGGTAATGCCGTTTTTATGGTTGGTTGAGGTTACCAATCAATGGGCTATTTTAATTTTTGGGAAATCCTTAGTTCCTCAAAGATAAATCAAAGCTTCTCTCTCATCTCTGATTACCCATAAAGCTCATGCGAGCTGTCCCTTATGTAAATATCATGTTACCTGCTGCAATGCTGCAGTGAAATCTCACCCTCCCCTTCCCTTTAGCCTCTGAGCAGCAGCAATAGCAGAAGCTCGGGGCTCAGTGTAACACTTGCCTTGCTGTGATACTGTTTCTTTCCTTTCTCCTAACATAGCACCTTTCAAAGCCAGTGCATCTGTAACCTTTTATCCCACATGCCATTTAGTATGGCATTGTGTAAATCATCAATCCAGCACAATGCCAACCTGTTCTTGGCAAGGAAAGTAAGGGCAAGAAAGTGCCTGTGTGAGTATTGCTGGCAAACAGCTCAGTTCTGGTATTTTCCTCTGAAATGGAACAATTGAGAAATAGTTATAGAGAGAAAGGGGCTTAATAACAGCAGTGAGTGCATAAAAATCACTTTATCCCCAATAAGTCTTTTGTAAACATTTAAAGGGAAGGTGCCTTATTGTTTAAATAATGTTTTTATGTTAAACAATTTTTAACAATTTTTGGTGACTTTTTTTACCACACATTTACACCACACATTTCATTCAACCATTACTTTTCTCTGCATCTTTATAGATGTGTCTCACAACACTACTTGTAATAGCTCAAAGAATGTATTTGCATTACCCCTGCCATAGAGCTACCCTGTTTTCATTCATCATTTCACTGTCTGACGCCTTTCCTCTTTGATTCTTGCCTTATTAGCATATATGTAACTTCACCCCTTTTCATACCTGGTAGCTTCCATTAGGGGATCAAAGTAGTATAAATGTAACACAAGAAGTTATTTGCGACCTTGTCCATTCATATGTAGCTTCATAAGTGCACTTTCAGATTTATACCAGAATTCAACCAGAGAAGTGAAACAGGTACTATTGTGAGATATACAACAAAACTTATCTACAGCTCCATTTTTATGTTTAATTATTTTTCTGACTGACGTCACAGAGGAACATTCACCATGTTCATTACGTCTATCTTAATTTTAGCGGTTGTTTATTTTCAGACCCATTACTCATTTATGCCTTTCCCTCTCTCCATTCCCTCAATGTACAACTCATAAATGTACACTGCCCACTTTCTTAGATGACCTTAAAGAGTCACCCTCATTGAAAATAACTTTTGACATGCCTGACAACATGTCAAAAGTTATCGATAGCCGCAGGTCTCACTGTTGAGACCTGCTGTGATCAGGATATATAGTAATCAGTTGGCTTTCTTTCTTCTCTTACTATTAGCTGCAGGCTATATCTTTCCAAACCCTAGTCTGTCTTTTCATAAATAACCACTATATATTTGTTTACCTTTGTCAGTCTGCCTTAAAGAGATAATACCATTACCAACATCAGTGTCAGTTGTAGATCATGGAAAGTTATACACTTTTGCAATTGTATCTAATTTTCATTCTTGTCTCCTTTTCATGCTTTGGCTGCTCCTCTCCCCCTTGTTAGGCTGGTTCCACACTCAACAAAATTTTAGCAAAATTTAGCTGTGAGTCAACAGAATTTTATAAAATGCCATCCTTGGTGTCTTGTTCTGTAGCATTTTTCTCTCCTCTCTATCGTTTTTTTTTTGTTTTGTTTTTTATGTGGCAGTTTTGCCAAAAGCAGCAAAGAGGCCAAAAAGAGCCATTGACTCCTAATGTCAAATACGCCAGAAAAAACGACAAGATAATCTTTTGCAGTTTTTTTGGAGCCCAGAAAAATGACACAAAAAAGACACAAAAACGTTTCTGGGGGCACCCTTATAGCTAATCGCCTAGGTTACCGACCACAGATCTGGAAGCAGTGGCCTCACTGCTGGCATAATTTCCTCTCTCTATTATGTGCAAGAGATGACTAGGCGGCCGGAGCTCAAAACAGTACAAAGGTAGTATAGGGAGATGGGAATACCCCTTTAACTTTACCCTTAGCCTGTGTGCAACATTCTAACTATAATTTATGACCAATGATCCGGAGAAAACTTTTGAACGTTAATTCAGCCATCTACTGTCCTGTGTAAGCATGCCCCTATTTAGTCAACAAATAAGCAAATTCTCGCTTGTTAGCACATTCAATCATTGCTGTGGACGTAACAATGCTGATTAGTTGGCAGAACCAATCACGCAATGTCTACATAAAAAGTCCTTTTAAACAATTACAGAACAACTTGCTGGATTTGTGTTCATTCCACCCCATATCAGCCAGTGTAAATGGGATTTTATTACTTTCAAACTCCGTGCTACCTCTCTAAGAGTCATGACTTAATCAGTCTGAATCTACTTCCCTTAACGCTTGTCAGGACGGGGAGGTAGGAATAAGACACGACAGTGAGCCCTAGGCCTGAAACCACCCACTGTGCCTACCTACTAGTCTACTAGTCAAATAGCCCTAGGTAGCTGTGGACAACCACAAAGGCGGTCCCTGCTCTGGCATAAGTGTAACACAGAACGAGACAAACAAACACAAAAGGAGGGTCAACAAACCAAAGTCAAAACCAAACAGGCTATGCAGTACAAAATCAGTAAACAATCGGATAGTCAAAGGTCAGGTGGGAGTCAGATAACAGGTAAATCGAGCTGAGGAATTAGGGACGGGGATCGCAGGAATAGACAGGGGGAGCTTGGATCAGGGTATGAACCTTAATAGCCAGCAATGAGAGACTGGCTCAGCTTTCTTTTATGAGGATCAAGAGCCCGGTCCAGATCCCCATTGGACCGGCACTCTGATCCTCAAGGTTCCGGACAGGCAGAGGAAAAAGTCAATCAAAAGCGGTTGTGTCACACAAAAGCAAAAACAGGCCCAGTTCACACCAGCTCATGGACTACTTTGCTGCCTGAATTTCACATCTTGTGAAATACCTAGTTTATGGGCAACTTTAAAATCCCCATTGACAAACCAATCTCCCGGTCTTTTTCCATTTTCTACTCCCAAAATTAATGTCTGATTTTTTTGCCGAAGTGAATAGATAATAATATTCCTGGGGTTGTACACAATAATATAAAACTCTTGCCAATTCATAGGAAAAAAAAGATGGTCGCTTTTGGATGTTCCTTCATAGATAAGTAATCTAGAAGGCTGTTACTTCATGGGGAAGAAATGTGAAGCCATGTAAAATGTGAACAAAACCAGACATAAACTTTCCAAATATACAATGGGATAGCTGTGACTTGCAAAATGAGACTACAACAATAAGGATTCCCAATTGCTTTGAAAGGAGAGAATAGCAAAGTTTTGAGTAATTTTATTCGTCCGCTAAAGTTGGCAAAACAAAAAAGTTTTTGAAGTTGAATGTTTAAAAACACATTTCAAACAATAATTCTATTTTTTGTTTAAAAACACCTGCACGGGACTGCAAGTCTTATTATACTGTTACTTTGCTGAAAGCCCGAACAATCTAAGCCTCATACAAGTATGTGAGGAAAACCAGACACTGGCAAAATTAACCTGTTCATTATAGAGGTGACGCAACTGGTTCTAAAGTGTGTACAAATATAGTAATGCAGATATCTTGCATGCAGTCTTCATATAATCACATTTAATGACAGCAAGCGATAGTTAAACAGAAGGTTAGATGCTGGGCGCACATCGTAAAACTCCCAGCTAGAGGCATGAAGGTGACTGCATGCGTATCCCCAGACCAGCTGCTCTCCTAATTTACCATTACAAGTGAAGAAGCCTGAATTTACTAGAAAAAAAGGCAGAAAACCACATGCTGGTGTCATTAATGTAGTGTAAAATATGTGTTACTGGAAGAGAAATAAAGATGATAGTAAAGAGGAATTAAAAATTTATGTCTCGAAATTAGGAAGCATTTCCCCTAAAATAAAAGTTGTCCACATCTGAATCATAGCTTTCATTTATAATAGTTTTGGACAGTAATGGTGGCCATTGGACCCAACTGACCCCATCGCATTGGAGTTTCTAACTTATTAACTGGAGAAAAAACACTACATGAAGCGTTGTTCCTCCCATCAAATCAAAGAATTTCATCAGAGGCCCAGAAGCTAGTGTGAATACAGTCTTAAATATAAGTAACTGACTTGTTCTCATATTTGAAGCTTCTCAATATTTTATACGACTGTCTGGTTTTGATTATCAGAGTCAACGACCAATTTAGCTGCCCAGGGAGGGTTTTTCACTCATACTAGTGGTACTTCCACTTCCATATTGAATATAAATACCGTAGGTAGATTAGCTATTAAAGGGATTTTATAGGAATTTGGGAATTTTTAGAATTTACTTACCATTAAAATTCTTCATCTGTTCTAGGCTAGCTTTAGTCTCATAGATTGATTACGTCTCTGCAATAACATTATTACAGACCACATTATCCAAAGGCTGCCACTAAAATGTTATAATACTATGGACAAAAGTGCAGCTTAGGAAAATGAGCAATGTGGTCATGTAAAAGTTCTTACCTACAAACACATAGCAGAGGCTTCGCCAACCAAACGATAGAAATAAAGTCAAACATATTAAATTATTTCCTATAAAAAAATTTTGAACATCCCCCACTGTTCTGATGTCCCTTTAACCCCTTAAGGACCAAGCTAATTTTCGTTTTTACACTTCTGTTGTCAGGAATCTGCAAGTAAAGATCAGTTAGGGAAGGGACAGGGTAGACAAAGACTGTGACCCCTAAACTAGTCCCCACCCACTGTCTTTGCGTACTTGCCTTAGACAGCCCTAATCGACTGCAGGCTAGTAGGCAACAATCCCTGACTTACAATACGTGAAACACTGAACATAGACAAGATGGACAACAAATAGGGAATGAAAGAAAGCCGGGTCAAACCTAACGGGCAGCAAGGTACAGAGCCAGAGTCCACAGACTAGTCAGGTCAAAATAGCCAAAAGTCAGGGGAGCCATATAACTAGAGTAGTCAGGGAGCAAAATCCGGGTCAGGAAAGCCAGAAAATAACACAGTAAAAAGCAGAAGGTACGTCAACCACACTAGATAAAGCTAGCCTAATAGCCAGCGTGTGATGATTGTCAGAGACCCACAGACAGAAGGACGGAGTTAAGCCCCGACCCTGCCTTTTGGGGAACCCAACTCTTTAATAAACTGGCCCCAACCTGAAGACTGCAGCCTACTCTTGATAAGTGCAAACACAAAACAGTGACAGGACAGACAATACACAATATAAGAAGGGTAAACTAACCGGGTCAGTAACAATCGGACGTCGCAGTACCAAGTCAGAAAGGAAGGGGGAAGCCAGAGGAACAAAGCCAAGGATCAGATAAACCAGAATAGCAAACCAGATAAAGACAGCTAGCTTAGGCATTCTACAAGAAAGGCTCTATAGCGGGCAACTAGACATGATAGAAGTGGGAATTTTATGGAGACTGGAATCCAAGCCCCAGGACCTGATTGGGGCACAGGCTCCAGCCACTGCAACATAGTGAGTAATGACTAGCAGTGCTGTCTGCTAGTTAGCACGATAATAATGTTACACAGTTGAGCGCCGGCTCCTGACACAGCGAAGGGTTAACTGGCTGGGGATGTTATGTAGGAGGTCATTGGTCTGATTCAAAAAGTGACCAGCCCCCCTGTTCCTCACTCCTTCCACATGTACTGAAACACTTATGACTGGGAGGGAGGCCTGCCAGTCACATACAATACTGCAGCACAACTATGGGGCTATTTGAGGTGTTATTTTTTGCGCTATGATCTGTACCTTCTACTGGTAGCTTGCTTGCATATATGTGACTTTTTTATCACTTTATATTAAAATTTGCTGGATGTAATTTGACCTGAAAATCTGCAATTTTGCGCCTTGGCAGGTTTTTTTGTTTACTATGTGAGATCAGGAATGTGGTAATTTATTAGTTCGGCCATAGCAAATATATTTTTTTTATTTATTTATTTTTATCTATAATATGGAAAAAGGGGTGGTGAGTTAAACTTTTAGAATGGAATTAGATTAGAGATGAGCGAACCTCGAGCACGCTTGAGTCCATCCAAACCCGAACGTTCGGCATTTGATTAGCGGTGGCTGCTGAACTTGGATAAAGCCCTAAGGCTATGTGGAAAACATGGGTATAGTCATTGGCTGTATCCATGTTTTCCAGACTACCATAGAGCTTTATCCAACTTCAGCATCCACAGCTAATCAAATGTGGATCGTTCGGGTTCGGATGGACTCAAGCATGCTAGAGGTTCGCTCATCTCTAGATTAGATTCTTTATTAATAAAAAAAAATACCATGAACGGTCATGGGGATCAATGTAGTACATACTGTACAGCATTGATCTATTCTTTCTGTGATAGTTTACTATGGGCTACTGAAGGCAGCCTCTAGTGATTTCTGACCCAGGACCAGCATCAGAACATTGTTGATGCCTGGCCTGGTAAGTATAAGAAATCAGGTTCTCACAATGCGATTGTGAGAACCTGATCTGCCACTAGACCATCATGGCACTAGAGCAGCATGGTACAGAGATGGCTCACAGAGTGAGTTATCTCTGTTCCCCCCTATCGGTGCCATGACACACCAGGTCTGTCATAGGTTGCTAAATGATTAAAGGGAACTTTTCACTTTGAAAATACAGTCCAACCTGCAGGCATCATGTGATATAGCAAGAGGAGCTAAGTAGATTGTTATAAAGTTTTGTGGGAAAAGTTAAAGGATAACTTACATGTAGTTATTCATGTATATGGAAAAAGTCAAGTGGGTGGTCCTACTCAGTGAGTGACATCTATGGGAATTTAGAGAGAACTGAATTAGACAGTGGGCAGAGAAATAAATGAATAAATGACAAATTTTCCTGAAATGTTTTGTACAAAACTATATATCCATCTGCAGAGCACCTCTTGCTCTATAACATGATGACTTCAGGTTGGACTGTATTTTTAATGTGACAGGTCCTGCTTAAATACTTTGTGAAAGCGAGGTGAAAACCTTCGTGGAAATTGTAATAGCTGCCATGCTGGCTATTATTGCTATTAAGTATAAATATAACAATAAGATATATATATAGAGAGAGAATAAACTAAACCACTTTTATTTACTTACTTTAGGAGTGCCGCCTTGTTCCTATTTTTCTAGTACCGCCGGGACGTGGGTCTGGGACCATGAGGCTGAGCAACCTAAATTGAGCCATTGAGCCACACAGTGCCGTTCAGCAACCTTGGATTTTATAGATAGATAGATAGATAGATAGATAGATAGATAGATAGATAGATAGATAGATAGATATTGGACAGACTGACAGATGAGGTCAACCTTAATCGATATTTTTGATTTTTTTTTTTTTTTTTTTAATTCTATTTTAAAATGACTAGTACATGCTGCTGTCATGGTATATAATCACTCGACCCCCACTGTAATACAATTATATAAGCCACATAGTACAATCAGCTGTGTGGTTGTGGGTCATGTGGGTATTACCCGAGCTAATAAACCTATTCATATCTATGAATGCTGTACCAGGTTGTATGATGATGTATTATGTTGGTACTCCAGCAGACAGCAATTAACAAGTTCTATACGATTCATACTGATCTCCATTTTCTATTTAATTCACATCTATAAAGCAACAATCACCCACATTGGATTTCACATGGCATTACATTAAAGTGCTAAAAGTGCTAAAAACCTTTGTAGCGATGAAAGGGGCTGCCATGTGGTGCAGTAACCCAATGTTTTGATGTATTTAATGCATTTCGAAACTCATATCATTTCATGCAATCAGAAGATATCCCAGCTATATAAATGTGTACATAGCCTGAGGGCCAGCAATACTTCATTCATGTTAGATGCACTCCATCTATGCCATCACCTGCTGATAATTAGATGGATGAGATCTTCATTCACTTGTATTTAAAAATAGAACATCTATTCTATCACTAAGTCCACACAGATGTTTTTCTCTTGCAGTTTGGAAGATAATATATTTCAAAAAATGCATCAACATTTTATGTGTGTGGTCTCTTCCAAGCAGGAAAAATGATGCCTGCATTTAAAGGGGTAATGCTGTGAAATGGAAATAAAAAAAATAAAGCACTGGAGTATTACACATAACTATTCTAACACTATCAAGCCATTGTGTCATTTTCACCCTTGTTAGCCAAATACTGAACCTCTCTGGTTTCTTCATTTTCTGTGGGCAGGGCCAAATCATGTGATCATGTGACCGGGAAGCAGGTGTATTTACATTGCTATCTGCCATTGGTAACTCCCTAGGTACCGCAGCTCACCTCTTCTGATAACCTCCACTGACTCCTGAGATCTCACTAATAAATGGTGCCATTGGATTCAATATCCCGGAGACTAAATGAGACTACAATAGTACTCTGTGGTCTTCCGCATGGAGCTGCTATCTACTGGTGTCATCTTTTACTGTAAGGTTATGTTCACACTACGTATGTGATCGGCCGTTCCGTGACCCGGCCAGGGCATGGAGCAGCTTTTCTCTGAAAAGATAATCCCGGACGTTTCTGTAGTACCGGCCGGATGATCTTTAGCGCCACTTAGTTTTGATGCGTGTGCCTCTGTGTGTGCCTGCATTAGAACTCTCCACTGCACACTATGAAGCACTGTTGTTTGCGGCATCACTAGATATCCGGGCCGGAGCGTATACCATGTGTATATGTTACGGCCGGGATCCCATAGACGGCAAGGTAACATATTATTCATAATAAGTTTTACCAAAATATATGTAGTGTGAACATAGCCTAATGCTGTACAGATCACTTTCAGCAGCCTTCTTCTTATCATCACAGACAGCTACGGTGGGACACAGCTACAATGGATATGAGCAGGTTTGCTTGAACGAACCTGCTGATAGTTCCCCTTTAACCCTTTAAGGACCGTGCTAACTTTCGTTTTTGCATTTTCGTTTTTTCCTCCATGTGCTTAAAAGGCCATAGCACTTGCATTTTACACCTACAGACCCACATGAGCCCTTATTTTTTGCGTCACTAATTGTACTTCGCAATGACAGGCTGAATTTTTCCATAAAATATGCTGCGAAACCAGAAAAAAATTATATGCGCAGTGAAATTGAAAAAAAAACGCAATTATTTTTCTTTGGGGGGGGCTTCATTTTTACGCCGTGTGTCCTATGGAAAAACTTAGTTGTTATATATGTTCCTCAAGTCATTACGATTAAAATGATATGTAACATGTATAACTTTTATTGTATCTGATGGCCTGTAAAAAATTAAAACCATTGTTAACAAATATACGTTCCTTAAAATCGCTCTATTCCCAGGCTTATAGCGCTTTTATCCTTTGGTCTATGGGGATGTGTCAGGTGTCATTTTTTGCGCCATGATGTGTTCTTTCTATCGGTACCTTGATTGCGCATATGCGACTTTTTGATCGCTTTATATTACATTTTTTCTGGATTTGATGCGACCAAAAATGCGCAATTTTGCACTTTGGGATTTTTTTGCGCTTACACCGTTTACCGTGCGAGATCAGAAATGTGATTAATTAATAGTTCGGGCGATTACGCATGCGGCGATAGCAAACATGTTTGTTTATTTATTTATTTATTTTTATTAGTAAAATGGGAAAAGGGGGGTGATTCAGACTTTTATTAGTGGAGGGGATTTTTTATTAATAAAAACACTTTTTTTAACTTTCCCTTACAGTAATATGAAGCCCCCTGGGGGACTTCTATATACACAGAACTGATCTCCCATTGAGATCAATCCTGTGTATATAATAGAGCAATGATCCATCAGATCGGTGCTCTATCATAATGGTCTGCTGCAGACCATCTGAATAGATTGCCGAGCCGGGATCAGCGTCATTCCGACGCTGAGCCCCGGCCGGCTCATTAGAACGGATCTCCCCTCCGCGATCGCATCGTGGGGGGGAGATCCCCCACTGGACACCAGGGAGAGGGGGCACATTCAGCGGCATTTGAATAGTTAATTAGCCAGCCGCGGCGATCGGCCGTGCCGGCTAATACACGCGGTCCCTGGCTGCACTTAGCAACCGGGGACCGCGCGCTGCAGAGAGGGCTCACGCCGGGAGCCCTCTCTGTTTACTCTTAACGGCCGCATGACGGGTATACCCGTCATGCGTCTTTAAGAGGTTAAAGTGTCACTATCGTTTTTGTTTTGTTTTGTCTTTTTTTTCCAGAAATCAATAGTACAGGCGATTTTAAGAAACGTAATTGGGTGTATTAGGCAAATATGCAATTATTTGCATTCAAAAAGACTTTCCCCAGGTCGCCCCCTCCTCTCCTTTCTGTCATCCACTGCTCAGAATCAGGAAATCTCAACTGTTTTACATCAGTCGAGCCCTGTCTAATCTATGGAGAGGGGAGGGGGGAAGAGGGAGGAGGGAGATTAGAAAGCAGCAGAGAGCAGAGAACAAAGGATTACACAGGGGAGTAGTATGAAAGCCGGTATTCAGAGGTCAGAGAGATCATTGCTGACTTCAGAGGAGATAGCCCGATGATGTAGCTGTAAATTAACTCTTTGTTGTCCTATTTTGTTGCCTCATCTCCCTCAACCCCTCCCCTCTCCATAAGAGAACCATAAGAACGGGGAGAGCTTCAAACTGCTTTTTTATGATAAAAATGCATTTTTTGGCTATCGCCTGTACTATGGATTTCTGCAAAAAAACAAAAGTGACACTTTAAGGCCATATTACATAGCCTAACCCATGCTGTAAGTGAGCATTGATCAACTAGATTATATGGCTTGATAATTGTGCGGTCAGGGCTAGACAATCATCGCCATATATATATATATACCCCAATTTACTTCTGTGACATTTAGTAATAAAACAGGGCTGTCTAGGATTTTAGACTGCTGCCATATTATTAGGATAGGTGCATTATTAGGATAAGCCATCAATACATATTAGCAGGGTCTGACTCCCAGAAACTCCACCGATTAGCAGAATAAAGAGGCAGAGAGAATGATGCTGAGCTGCAGTAATAGCCATAGTGACATAGTCATGGAGATCATTGTGTGGAGAACTACAACACACATTCGGGGTTACACTACCATCATTCATACAATGATTGTTATTTAAATGTTCCTGTCATTAGAAAAACATCTGACTCCTGAGGCATGTCAAAAGTTTTGATTAGTTGGGGCCCTAGCATTCACAGGCTCCTACATAGTGCTGTTAAGGGGATACAAGGAGGACCACCTCTGTACCGTGCCGCTCCCAGCTGCTATGAGCCATGATCTGTCATACTTACTGTCCGGAGTTTCAGTGACACTAAGATTTTTAATAAATGAAAAACCCCTATCACATAGTAAGTACAGATCATGGCACAAAAAAACAACACCTCAAATAGCCCCATAGACCCAAAAATAAAAGCGTTATAAAAATTAGAATAGAGCAATATTAAACAAATGTGTGTTTTTTTTTAAAGATTTTAATTATTTAAAAGCAATAAAATAAAATAACAAATTATACTCATTGCATATAGTTGTAAACATAAGGAATATAGAAAACATGTAAGTCTTACCACAGGCAAACAGTGTAAAGATGAGACCCCCTTTGCCCCAATGCTATACTGTAGTGCTTGAAAAAGCACTATATTGTAATCCATCTTCTTCTTCTTCTTCTTCTAGCTATTGTTCTGCTATTAATACAGCCTGAACCGCTTTGCGCACAGACTCTGTTTAAACTGCATTTTAAAGCCCTCGGCGGTGACCGATGTGCTTTTTATTTTTGGTTTTTAACGGATTTGTCGTTTTTAAGAAATTTACATTTAAAGATCTCTAATTTTCCATAGGAAATAATGGCCACACTCTAAACGCTAACAGCCAATCACAGCACATATGCAATTAGCTGAAATATAGCAGCCAATAGAAAGTCTAAGGTCTTGTCAGTCAATGCCTGACAACATCCACACAGTCACACGCTGAGTCTATGTTGTAGCGGAGCAGACACCTGCATGACACAGCAGAGCTGAGTCTGTTGTAGCGGAGCAGACACCCACATGACACAGCAGAGCTGAGTTTATGTTGTAGCGGAGCAGACACCCGCATGATGCAGCAGAGCTGAGTCAGTGTTGAAACGGAGCTGAGACCTGCATGACACAGCAGAGCCTAGTCTGTGTTGTAGCAGAGCTGACACCTTCATGACAAAGCAAAGCTAAGTCGGTGTTGTAGCGGAGCTGACACCCGCATGACACAACAGAGCCGAGTCGGTGTTGTAGCGAAGCTGATACCCGCATGACACAGCAGAGCTGAGTTGGTGTTGTAGTGGAACTGATACCTGCATGAGATAGCAGAGCTGAGTTGGTGTATTAGTGGAGCTGACACCCGCATGACACAGCAGAGCTGAGTCTGTGTAGTAGTGGAGCTGATACCCACATGACACAGCAGAGCTGAGTCAGTTTTCTACCAAAGACACAATTGAGCATGCTTTACTTTACTTGAAAAATTAATCTTTATTGATAAAACCATAATGAAACAAAAAAAACGTAAAAAATGGTCCAGGGGACAGAACAGAAATGGGATATCAGACTACCTATAAAATCAATGCATTCATGATCAAAAGATAACACTGAGTGAGCACGGACTAATCAATTGCTATAAAAGGTGTCCGTGGGTCTATATTGTTAGTACATAACTGCTATAATAGCATATAACCAGACACAACCGAGACCTATAAACATAGTACTCATTATTGCAGTCAGCCCAAACTTACAAAATCATACAGCATGAAATTTAACAATAATTATCAGGTCTTACCCATACTGATATTCCCCTGGTACACCCCTATGTACCCCTTTGTATTAAGAGCTGAGTCAGTGTAGTAGCGAAGCTGATACCCGCATGACACAGCAGAGCTGAGTCGGTGAAGTAATGGCACATATATAAAGTCTGTAGAACTCCACCATACAAGACACTACCCGTACTGCTCTAATGTATGGGGGATAAGTGTAAGGTTTAAGAACTTCGAGTTCTAGTAGCAAGCTAAATACCAATAGAAAAATAACTGAACCTCTGACATATTACAACATATAAATTTTATTGTTAAAATTGCAGAAAAATGACAAAATAATAAATAAATACACAATGAACCATGGCTGACAAAAATGGTAAAAACGACAAACATACAATGAGGGGGCTGCTGCCGATGGACACAAGTAAATAAATAAATAAATAAATAGATGGTAGACTAAAGTGCTAGATACAGTACAAGGAGAGCTATGGGTAGATGATATGTATTAAACAAGCCAAAAAGAGTGCAATAGACAATTCATAGATCTCAACTGGTAAAAGAACTACTAAAGTATCCTACCATAAATAATAGAAGTCAAAGTGTCCACCGCCGGCCCCCACCCCAACGCACGTTTCGGCGTAGCCTTTTTCAAGGGGTACATGGCGTACCCGTACGTTATGCGCCTGTAAGAGGTGTTCAGAGCTGTATAAGTATACAGCAAAGATCTCAATGAGAGATAAAAGTGTATATACTAGAAGTCCCCCAGGGGGGCTTCTAGTATATGTGTAAAAAAAAAAAAAAATTGTTATAAGTAAAAAGCCCCCTACCCTAATAAAAGTCTGAATCACCCCCCTTTTCCCAGGTTTTAAATAAAAGTAAATAAATAAATAAACATATTTGCTATCACCGCGTGCGTAATCACCTGAACTATTAATTAATCACATTCCTGATCTCGTACAGTAAACTGCGTAAGCGCCAAAAAATCCCAAAGTGCAAAATTGCGCATTTTTTGTTGCATTAAATCCAGAAAAAATGTAATAAAAAGCGATCAAAAAGTCGTATATGTGCAATCAAGGTACCGATAGAAAGTAAACATCATGGCGCAAAAAATGACAACTCACACAGCCCCATAGACCAAAGGATAAAAGCGCTATAAGCCTGGGAATGAAGCGATTTTAAGGAACATATATTTGTTAACAATGGTTTGAATTTTTTACCGGCCATCAGATAAAAGAAAAGTTATACATGTTATATATCATTTTAATCGTAACGACTTGAGGAACATATATAACAAGACAGTGACGCAATTAGTGACGCAAAAAATAAGGGCTCATGTGGGTTTCTAGGTGGAAAAATGCAAGTGCCATGGCCTTTTAAACACAAGGAGGAAAAAACAAAAACGCAAAAACGAAAATTGACCCCGTCCTTAAAATGTATTTTCCTGGAAATGCAAATCTAGTTTTTTATTTTTTTATTTCACTACATGAATATTTTTATTTTCCTGCTTTGCAGCATATTTTATGGAAAAATTAAGTGTGCCCTTGCAAAGTAGAGACAATTGGTGTTGCAGAAAATGAAAAGTGGTTGAGGAAGGAAGGATTAAACAGACAAAAAGCAGTCACGAGAACAATCTTGTAATGTTTTACAATATGGGCTACATATTTTTAAATAAAGTGAGGGTTACAAAATAAATTCATTGACAATGTCCATCAGATACAGAGTGCATTCCCTATACAATATCAGTAAGAAATAACCACCCAGTGTCACGTAGCTTACACAGGTTCCCCACTGACTGTCCCAAGTACATGATCTGACTGACCCAAGTATATATCTGTAAAACATGTGATCACATAAATTCCACATGTGTTGTAGCTAGTAAAAGATCTCTGTCTCTAAACATTGTTGACATATGAGTAGAGGTTAGATTGATGTACTAAAAACAGACTGTACTCTATCCATGCTTTGCATGTACTTTTAAAATATGCAAATATGGAAGTCACCAGAGCTTTCTGACAGCAGCGTTTCCTATGTGCACATCCGAATCCTTCTCTATAACTTTCTCCATATGACTGAAATATAACCCGATATAAAGTGGAGGCTATATAAGTATAGAAGATTCACAAATATATAGGTATAGATCCCTATGGATGTTCAACATAAAAATCAACATTAGCAGTAAAAGTGTATACATCATTGTACAGAATCTACGCAACAACAAGTCTGGACCTCCTACGTGCTTCACACCCTCACCACTCTCTAGTTACTATCAAAGGAAGAGGGATAACATAAAGCATGTGAGAAAATGTGAGAACTTTATGTGCTCACACTAGGTAGCCCTGTTTAGATTTAGTATGCAACCTGTTGGGCTGCCTGCATCAGGAATTTTGTTCTCCCTCAACATGATCCCAGGGTATCCTGCTGCTGGGACCTCTGTAATTGGCTGTAGGATGTAATCCTTATTGTTCAATATTGCTGCAGTGCCACTACAGGGGATACTAAGGATTACCTAATTCTTATCAAGGGTCTTCTAAAGAGTAGAGATGGGAGAGCATGCTCTATCGAGTATACGATTCACTCAAGTATCAGGCTACTCAAAAGTATTTGATACTCAAGCGAATACTGGGGAAAATATACTCACCGAAGCAGTCTTCCTGCTGTTTTCACTAGTCTTCGCAGCTCAGCCAATCAGCGTCCGAGGCGGGACTGCAGCCATTCGCTGAGCAGACACCACTCAGGAACGACAGATCGAAGACCGGGGTCGTAAGTATAATTTCCCCGCTCCTGTCCCCACTCGTATCAAGCTCTGGAGTATTGAAAAATACTCAACTCAAGTAAGTAGCATTCATGTATTTTGGTGCTCTCTCATCTCTACTACAGTCATAGACACACCCCTTTGGCAGACAAAAAGTTCTGAGATGGAGAACCCAACCTCTCTTAAAGGGTTTAACTATGGTTAGAAAAGCATAGCTGTTTTTTTTTTCCAGGAACTGTACATCATGTCAGGATGTGGGACCAAGTAGACAAAAGACAGGTGCAGCCCTGAAGCTTGCGCCTGCCACCCATCCCTGCCTACTTGCTTCAAAGCCCTAACAGCAGCGGACAACTGGTCGATGGTGCCTAATCCTTACTATATGTGAAGACACTGTTGCACTTCACTCCAATCCAGATCACATGTAAAGTCGGGCACAGGTCACACCAGGTATTAAATATAAAAGCTATTTATTAAAACACACAACGCGTTTCGAAACCGGACTGGTTTCTTTATCAAGTGTGATCATCACTTTACCTATGATCTGGAGTGAAGTGAAGTGCAACAGCTTGTTCCCAGTGAGGTCTTCATAGGAGAGGCTGCGGTCTGATCACCACATTATATATGTGCTGTGGAGAGTTGTGTCTTATTTATGCACAACCATCAGATGTGAGCATTCCCATCACACTTTGTGTACCCACCATGTTTTCTGAGTAGTTTGCACCATTGAAGCGCTGTTTTTCTTTTTGTTTCCATGTGTGAACATGGTACAATAGAAAAGACAAACACAAAACAATACAGCAAAGTCAAAGGTCCAAGTGAAGATAACCCTGCTGATATAGCAGATAACACTGATCCCTGCTATGCGAGGAGGAAAAAACGAAAACACAAAACTGAAAATTGGCTCGGTCCCTAAGTTTATTTTGGACTCTGTCCTTAAGGGGTTAAACACCATCTAATAGTTTAGGGCACCATGAGTGTAGTGCTGATTATACTTTATTAAAACGTTATACTATTTTTTATTTTCAAGGATACAATTGTTAAACTTTCTAGACGTGTAGAACAACACAAATATATTCCTGGAAAAGTGCATATACTCTGAGCTTTTCTTTGTGGGATGAACTCGTGAAAATATTGGCTGACATCCTTAGCCTCTGGACAGATTTATTTATTTTTTTGCTTCATTATTTGCACTTTCTAAGACTCTGAAAATATTTTGGCCTATGTAACAATGATAACTATAACACCATTCAGTATAATCATCATGATCAAGTGATCATGGGGCCATATGTAATAATGATATTTGTGTCCTATATTATATTTAATAGCAATAGGTAAATGGGTACTGGAGGACTATGAATATAGAACAAAACATGTTGAAAGGTCAGTCTCCACATAGACTAGGGCTATGTTCACACAACGTATCAGACCGGCCGGATGATCCGTCCGTCCACAGAGCTCTGATGTGGGTGCATCAGCGCGTGCCCGCATCAGAGCTTCCCATAGCACAAAGTGAAGCAAGCGCCCGGAGCCGCTCGCTTCATTGTGTACACTTACAGAGTTTCCCACGGCCGCAATTCACTGAATTCCAGCCGCAGAAAACTGACATGTCAGTTATTTGTGGCCCCGTATGGAATCCCGGCCGGAGCGTATACGACGTGTGTACACTCCAGCCGGGATCCCATACCAGATAAGGTTATGTTGCGCTCCGCAAAAAGTACAGACAGATATAAAGTCTAATATCTCAAGTAAAGAGATATTATCTGGTTAGTTTACATATGGTATATGATTTAAAGGGAATGTGTCATCAGCAAATGTTTAAATCAAGTTTTTATGTTTAACCCCTTCGCGTCAGTAATCTGTACATAAAGGTTCCTACTGCACATACCCTGTGCAGTAGGAATGTATTTATACGTTCCTGATACTGATGGGGGCTTTGTGATGAGAGCGAGATCGCTGCAGAGAGTGCAATCCCGCTCTCATCTGTGTCCAGCGCCGGAGGTAATGAGAGTCAGCTGTGATCCCGCAGCCGACTCTTATTAACCCCTTAAACGCTGCAATCTACAGCGATCACAGCATTTAAGGTGCTGCGGGGGTCCCGATCGTCGATCTATGTGTCGAGTCTGCTCTCAGGCAGACTCTATACATAGATCGCCAATAACACTGATCTATGCTATGCTATGGCATAACATAGATCAGTATATGCAATCTAATGATTGCATATATAACAGTAATTAAAAGTGTTAAAAAAAGTGTAATTAAAAAGTTTTGAAAAGTATTAAAAAAACCTTTATAAACCCCTTCCCAATAAAAGTTTAACCCCTTGCCACTTCAGCCTGTTTTGACGTTAATGCCCGGGGCCTATTTTTCAAATCTGCCCTGTCTCTCTTTATGTAGTGATAACTCGGCGGTGCTTTTAACTATCGCGGTTATTCCCAGAATGTTTCTTCGTGACATATTCCTCTTTGGGTATATTTTGTGGTATATTTTGGTTGATACACTCAAGTAGTTTTTTGTAAAAATCACAACATTTGCGCAAAAATTCTAAATATTTACATTTCTTTATATTTAAAACTCTCTTTTCCTAAGAAAGATAGTCATGCCACATAAACTTATTATTGCTGCAACATCTACAACATTTATGTGATGTCATGTGGTGAACGTCCTTTTACTTGTTAGGATGTTAGAGGGCTTCGAAATTGTGCAGCGATTTTTCAAATTTTCATGAACATTTCCCTCCACTGTAAAAACTGCACCCCTCAAAGTATTCAAAATAACATTTCATAAGTTTATTAACCCTCTAGGTGTTTCGCAGAAATTTAATCAAGTTAGAGGGGAAATTTAAAATTTTCATTATTTTGGCAGATATTCTATTTTAATTATTTTTTTCTTCTAAAACAGCAAATACTAACTGAGAAATACCACTGACTATTTATTCCCCTTATTCCAGTGTTTCTAGAAATCCCCCAAATGACAGAGACCTGGGGAATTTTGGGGCCTGTTTTTATTTCAGGTTTTTTTTTAGCCATTACACCATGTCACAGAGGCCTTGTGGTGCCAAAATATTTGTGTAAGACGGGTTGACGTTTCCATCAGTACCATTCGGGGGGACATGTGACACCCTTATCATTTTTATAACATTTTTTATGAGGCGGTATGAATAAAAAACACAATTTAGCAGCTGTTTTTCATCATTTCTTTGTACACCGTTTACTATACATTACATATGACATGTTATCTTTATTCTCCAGGTCGGTACGATTACAGTGATATCCATTTTATATAACTTTTGTTATAGTTTATGGCATTTATACTATAAATACTGTTTGTGTCTTGCATATTGTAAGCAGTAATATTTAATTTTTTTTCGTCAATCGAGTTATGTGAGGGCTTTTTTTTGCAGCATAAGCTGGCGTTTTTAGTGGTAGACCTTTTGGGTACATGTGATGTTTTGATAGCTTTTATCTATATTTTTTAAGGGGTGGGATTAACAAAAAATTTTAATTTTTTTGTTAGTTTTGTAGTTATTAATTTTTTTGCGGTGTTAATTGGGCGGGATAATTAATGTAACGGGTTAATAGACGGGGTCATTACGGATGCCGCGATACCAAATATATGTATCTCATTTATAGGGGATCATTTATAAAGGGGATGGGGAATGTGTATATTTATTTATTTATTTATATTTATTTAATTTATTCACTCATTTATTTATTTTATTTATTTGTGTAATTAATTATTTATTTGTGTCTGTATGTATGTGTTTGTTTTTCACTTTCACTTTTCAGGTGCCTCTATAATACATTACAGCACATGATCAATGCTGTAATGTATTAGTGCAGGCGCCTGATCGGTTTCATCCATAGCAGCCCAGACGCAGGAAGCAGAGTCTGGGTTGATATGGCAATCCCCCCCGAGCCGCAGCTCTGGGGGGTGAGAGAGGGGGGCCGGAGGGAGCGGATCTTCCGCCGGCTGCTCCATAGACACAGCGGTCGACCCGACCACGGTGTCTATGGGGTTAACTGCCCAGGGGGGAGCGCGGCTCCCCTCCAGGCAGAGGCAATGGGAGGAGGCTGTGTGACACATCCTCCTCCCGCTGCCTGATCGCCGCTAGGGACAGAGGGGGGAGGCAGGGACAGCATGACGTTCCGGGAACGTCATTTTGCTGGAAGTACCCGCATCCCATGATGTTCCCGATACGTCATATTGCGGCAAGGGGTTAAAAGACCCCCTTGCCCATCCTAAAAATATAAATAAATAAATAAACATATTACATATGGTAGCGTGCAGAATTGTCCGATCTATTAAAATATAACATTATTGTTCCCGCGTAAGCGGAAACAAACAAAAAAACGCACCAGGATTGCTAATTTTATTAAATTATATATCACAAAAAAATTAATAAACAGCAATCACAATTTTTCTGTTACACCAATATTATATTAATGAAAGCTAGAGATAATGGCACAAAAAATGACACCACAACTAGCCCTGTAGGTAGAAAAATAAAAGCGCTATGGCTCTTAGAAGGACTTTTGTGCATCAATGGCCTCGTACTTGAAGGGGTTAAGAATTCTCGGTAATTTATTTTCTTATTTTCCACTTCTGATTGTCTATATTTAAAAAAAAAAATCTGAAATCTTAAAGTTTTTATTCTGGCCCCAATACTAGGCTAAAATTGTAAATATAATTTCCTAGCAGTGTCCTCTTTATAATCACAGACAGGAGCATGGGGGAAATTATTCAAAGGAAAAAGTTGTATTTTTTGGCGTAAAATGGCCAGATGCAAATAAATTTATTTGCAAATGGCCGTTTTGCGAATAAATATTTGCATCTGGCCATTTATGTCAGCTTTGCCAGGGGGGCAGGGAGGGGGTGTGGAGGGGGCGGAAGAGGGGCGTGGCTCTGGGTAACCTAGGCCAGCTCTGAGTTGGCATAGGTTTCCTGGCGCACACATTTGTGCGCGTGGGATTTATGTATATTAATCTCTGTACTGTCGGCGCTGCTAGGATATTTTTACGTCCGGTGCAGAAAACGCCGGACTTAATAAATGTCCCCCAATATGTGTTACTCGCAACTCAGCACTCCACTTTCTGTAGAATGACCTCTATAAAGGCCAATGAGCATGTCCAGCCAGTATCGGACTGGGGTAACCAGGGCCCACCAGGGAATTTAATTCTAGGGGCCCACCCTACATATACCAGATATAACCAGCACCAAACCTTTCACATAGTGACTTTGCACAGCACTGTGTATGTGATCAGCAATGATGGCTCACTGCTGGTAACTTGTCAGTCATCCTATGCAAATAGTATAGGGTGCCACATAAGTTTCTTGAAAGTAAAAGTCCCATTAAACTGACAAATCTCAGACAGGCAGGAACATAATAACGAAAGTATACTTACCCCTTCCTATGTCCTCTTAGCGCTTCCCTAACCCCTTAAGGACCAAGCCAATTTTAATTTTCGTGCTTTGTTTTTTTCCTCCTCATGTTTAAAAGGCTATAGCGCTTGCATTTTGTCACCTACATTTTGTCACCTATTTTTTACATAAAATATGCTGTGAAACCAGAAAACCATTATTTGCATGGTGAAATAAAAAATAAAAAAAACTATATTTTTTTTATTGGGGGGGGGGGTGTTTACTCCATTCACCCTGATGATCAGTACTTACTATTGGTAGCTTGCTTGCGTGTATGCAGCTCTTTGATGGCTTTTTATTACAATTTTTCTGGATTTGAAGTGACCAATTTTGCACTTTGCAAATTTGCACTTATGCTGGTAATCGTGCATGATCAGTAATATGAATATGTGTCCAGGCTGACACAGTGCACAGTCTCTGCTGCCACCTTCGTCTGTGACAGGAACTGTTCAGAGCAGTAGCAAATCCCCATAGAAAACCTCTCCTGCTCTGCACAGTCCATGTCACGAACAGAGGTGGCAGCAGAGAGCACTTTGTTAGACTGGAGAGAATACACCACTTCCTGCAGGACATACAGCAGCTGATAAGTACTATTTTTTTTTTTTTAATAAAAGTGAAATACAAATCTTCATAACTTTTGGACACCAGTTGATTTTAAAGAAAAAAAAAAATCACTAGAGTACCCATTTAATTCTACTGAATTTACTACAATTCTGAACTAAGATTAAGACTATTGCACATTTTCCTGCCTTTTTGTTTTTTGTCTGGGACTTTTTCTGCCAGGTTCTCATTTTAGTGTTGAGTGTTCTCATATTAGAGTTTTATCCCCTGTGGGTTTTTCTTTTTTTTTTCAGTACAAGTCATGTGATTCTTTACCATGTGATTCCAGGTTTGCTGTTGAAGAACTGGGGAAAAAACACAAATTTCCATATAGATGTGGCACTATCCCCCCTATAGAAGTCTGTGGCAAAACACCAAACACATAGCCTGCTATGATTTCACACAAAAAAAACACACCAAATAATTGACCCCAAGATTGCCATATGCCATATTTCTGAAAAACTCCCAGCCATATAGTACATGAGAACATACCCCTCTCCCAAAGTTATTCACACAATAAGGGATAACAAGACCTATAGAGAATTAATGGAGCACCGTCCACACTGTTTATTTAAGGGGGACACATTTCCCACATTTTCATGACCACAGGGACCCCCACCAATCATCTTGATATCCTCTATCCTGTGGATTTTGCAGGGGAAGGGGAGAGCTACCTAGGCCACAGCTGCATGTATGGATGTGGGGGTGTAATACTTTGTCTTGCCCCTCATGCTTCCCACACACCCAAGAGCCACTGGGTTGTGTGTATAGGATGTATATTTATGGTGGTGTCCATGTTGCTATGATATGCTATCACTTGTGTGACCCTGTCACTTGAAAAAACCTTTTGCCAAGCCTTGTAGATGTAGGTATAAACCTTGTGATGCATGTTTTTTCTTCAAGATTTGAGTGTTCCTTTATTATATTATATTCCTGGGATACGCACATACATGCAGAAGTTCTACAAGCCACTTCCCCATCCTACTTGCGCTCACTGTGCAGGTGATAGATCTGTGTAGCAGGCAGCTTTATGACTCTGCAATATGTGATGGATCCCCAACTCCCAAGCATAATAGGTTAAACCAAAGAACGTAAAATAGACACAACACATTGTCATCAGATGTCAAAATATCCCAATTTTATTTAAAATTACATGACACTGAAAATGGCAGACCCCTGACTCATGAAGAGTCACCCTCCAGCACTCAGGCGAGGAAAAACCCCCTGTGGGGGAAACCTCGAAGGAGCCATGGCTGGAGAGTTGCCCCTCCCCTGGGCTTAGAGGGTAATACCATACTATAAATATAATAAACTTGATGTGAGAGAAATCTGGCTGCAACATCTGTCACCTTATTGATTGCTAGGCGGCTGTAGCTCTTCTCCCTCACAGATCCAGGTCCACTTCTCAAGAAGGTGGAGACTCCATGAAGGGGTAGTCTAAAGCAGACCACCCCTTTTCTCCTGCTAGAACCTCCAAATTCCATCAAGGGTAGGGGGCAGTAAAGTATACAAGCTCAAGGTCCTCTGGCGCATCCAAGATGGCACTGATCAGGGTGCGGTGCATTGCTTTATGGAACTTTCTTTATGACATAAGCGCTTGTCATCACAGTACACGGTTGCCATGGTTACCGCAGGTAAACACATCTGAAGCATTAACCCATTAATGACTGTCAATGCACTTTACTGCACAGGCCACTAAACACACTGGTGACCAAGCAAACAGCTTATGGTTAGGCCACACTAAGAACACTAAATAATATGGTTTGATGTGGCCCATAGCAACCACAGCTCAGCTTTTATTTCTCAAATTACTCTGGTAAAATAAAAGCTGAACTGTGATTGGTTGCCATGCGCAACATAGTCTGACTTGCCCATAGCAACCAATCAAAGCTCATCTTTAATTTTATAAGAGCTTGTTAAGATATAAAAGGTGAGCTGTGATTGGTTGCTATAGGCGAATCAGACTGTGTTTTGTCTCTGGCCGTATGATAAAGCTGCTCCATTGCTGTAAAGCTTATGATGATGATGATGATGATGATGATGATGAAAACACATGACATCAAGTTTCCCCATAATGCTTTGCAGTTAGCCCTTCCTCCATATCTCCCATCTTTTTGGAGGGACACTTGTGGTTCACAGACATCTCTATACACTACAACTCTCAGCATTTCCTGTCACTCAGTTCAGAATCCACTGGTATATGGTTATATACGGCGGATTTGTTAACATAAAGGAGACAGCTGACTATCTGATTTATTCTATGTGGAAAGGGCTGCCAAAGAGTATTATAAATAAAGGTGTTGAAAAGAATAAAGAAGGAGGGAATCCCCACCTGGAAATCCTCCAGAGTAGACAGTAGGGGAAATTTATCAAACATGGTGTAAGGTCAAATTGGCTCAGTCGCCCCTAGCAACCAATCAGATTCCATGTTTCATCCCTCACAGACTCTTTGGAAAATGAAAGGTGGAATCTGATTGGTTGCTAGGGGCAACTGAGCCAGTTTCACTTTACACCATTTTTGATAAATCTCCCCCAGTATGGTTATGTTCAGCAGGAAGTGGTGTATTCTTTCTAGTCTGCCACTGTGATATCTTCTGCCACCTCTGTCCATGTCAGGAACTGTCCAAAGTAAGTTCCTGACATGGACCAAGGTGGCAGCAGAGAGCAATGTGTCAGACTGGAAAGAATACACAACTTCCTGCAGGACATACAGCAACTGATAAGTACTGGAAGGCTCGAGAGTTTTTAGTAGAAGTAAATTAAAATCTATATAACTTTTTGGTACCAGTTGATTTGAAAGAATTTTTTTCTAGCTTGATATCCCCTATCATATGGATTTTAGGGGGAGCACCAGCTGGCCACTGTCAGACTGGGGTACCTTGGGCCCACCTGGGAATCTGATTTTTGGGGCCCACCCTACTTACACCAAATCTTTCACATTACTATAGCAACTCTGCACAGTGCTGTGTATGTGACCAGCGAAGCTGACTCACTACTAGTAACTTGTCAGTCACTCTATGCAAACAGCATAACATGCCACTTAAGTTTCTAGAAAGGAGAAGTCCCAAACTAACAAGCCTCAGGTAGGCAGGAACATAATAAAGAAAGTATAAAGAAAGTATACCATCCCTGTGCCCCCGAAACTCTTCCTTAATGATATCCAATAGCCACCGGCCTCCTGGAGCTCCTCCAGCTACAACAA
This sequence comes from Dendropsophus ebraccatus, assembly GCF_027789765.1. Taxonomy (NCBI): domain Eukaryota; kingdom Metazoa; phylum Chordata; class Amphibia; order Anura; family Hylidae; genus Dendropsophus; species Dendropsophus ebraccatus. Next base: position 48,870,472 of record NC_091457.1, on the reverse strand, counting down.
CAGATACTCAACTGATGGATCACCCACTCAGTCAATCACTAAAAGGGGACAGACACCACTGCAGTCATTGACTGGCTGAGCAGGCAATCCATCAGCCGACTATGTGACATTGAGCTGTGGCCGTGACATACACAGAACCTGGTCGAAAATGACTAAAAATGACTTCCAGCAGCTGTGGGAGAGAGAGCGCTCCAGGGGCACGGGGACTGGTGAGTATAGTTTGTTTATTATCTTCCCGCACTCCACTCCCTGTCTATCATTTGTTACGAGACTTCTGTCAGTTGTAATTCGTGTTCCAAACTGCTGACACTGTTAGATACTGTTAGGTCAAGAAGACACATGGTACCTTACATATATTTGTCTGTGCTTCTATAGCATAGAAATTGTTTTTATTCTATAGTAGAAAGAATCAGATAGGGAGGCCCACATCCTGCCAGGGGCCCACCAAGGGGTAGGGCCCACCGGGGAATTCCCCTGTTCCCCTGTGGGCCAGTCCGAGACTGCAAGTATATAGTATTCCCTCTGTACAAATCACTGGACAGACCATACATGGAATATTGTGTACAGTTTGGGGCACCAGTATATAAGAAGGACATGGTTGAATTGGAGCGGGTGCAGAGGAGGGAAAATTTTTCTTTGATTTAAGAGTGGATTTGGATTACAAGCACGGTCCTGGAACGAATTATGCTCGTAATCCAAGGCACCACTGTATATGTATATTACTGGAATCCAGCTGTCCTTACGAGAGGGCTGGACAACCACAGGGAATGCACAATCCCTGCGTCTAGCTTCCCGCAGTCGGCATCAGAATACAGGCGCCATTTACCGAATAATGGTTTAATACTCTCCATTCATCTCGATCAGTTAAGCATTTAGCTGGATCATATGATATGATTATAAAAGTAGTTCTATTGCTGAGTTGCACAGTTCAATTATATTTCATTTTACACACCACAATGAATAGCACTGTATTGTGAGGATTCTTTTTCTGCAGTGCATCATGCCAAATATTTTGGGAGAAGCTCTTTTCTGGTTTTGGCATTGTTCCGCTGTAAACATTTGCTCACATGAAAAATACACACCTTAGCCCTGAGGACAATATTCCCTGTATATTTATCTAGCTATAATTAATATCTACTTACTGATGCTAGTTAAACAATAGTTAATAGACACCTGCCTCCATTCCAAGCTTGTAAAGGGTTATGAAAGTCAGCGCTAAATCTCCAGCCAGCAATCTTATGAAAAGCTATTTCGGATGTTCAGCCTCAGAGTTCCCATCATGTGTGGCTTCTTGATTCCCATTCTTCAGCTGGAACTCTTGACATTTGACTTTTCTGCTGAGGAAGTCCCATAACGTGTATAGCAGAGACCAACAGGTGGGCAGATTTCATCTGGTTGGATAAACATAAGTCCGTATTACAAGACACTGGATGGAAGACCATTTCACGAAAGGACCACTGAAGAATATTTTATTACTGTAGAATACAATCTGCCTTTCAGCTGATCTTAGGAACATTTGTGAACCAGATGAAGGACGTTTTGGAACAGTTAACTAATTAGAAAGTAAAGGAAATTGCAGCAGAAGTGCAAGCATGACCTCCAAGTCAATGTACTGTAGATTGGAGAAGTCAATGCAGAAAATGTTGGGCTTTTCAGAGACCCTGCTGAAGAGATATTAACGTTGAAGTCAAAGGTGTAAAACAACCAACTGGACAGTTTTGTCACGGGTAACTTCTTAGGGTAGAGAAGGGTCTAACCCTGTCCTAAAATCGGTTGTTTTTTGTCCACCAATAAACTTAAACTAACCACATCAATACTTACCAGTAGTGTAACATGGAGTTTCTTACAGCAACATCTATTAAACCTCAAACTTTCCTGGTGTCCAGAGAGACAAGATGCAGCAGCTAATATACTGTGGGGGACATCTAATAAAGTTAGGGCAGGAGCGTACATCAGGGAGAAGGAGCAGATTCCCCTCTTCTCCATGTCGTACGCCTGCCGCGTGCCCCTTTTAGTGAATCCAGCCGGGGGAAAGGGGGTGGAGCCTAATTTAAGACCAACATACAAATACTCCAGTCTTAATAAATGTCCTCCCTATGTGTCTTCAAAAAGACTACATAGTGATCATAATTGATGCTGGACCAAATGTTGTAAATTTTTTCAACCTGTTCGAGTATGAACCCCCTTAACATCTTCTTTGTAACTGTCCATGCACTATAGATTATAGTTTTTGTATGCACGCACTTTAAGAAGGCAATGTCTTAGCAATGCTTTAGAGCAGTTTTTATCGGTCAGGGTCCGAGTGTTCATACACTGACCAATCTTGAGAACAGAAGCCCATGCTACGTCAACTAGATGGACTCCCAATGCATGTCTATGGGGTAGTCCAGTACTCATTGTATCTATGAGACCTGGAGAGCAGGAAGAGGAGCACATGGCAGTGTGACATCTCTCTCCACTAATCGGTTGTGGTCTGAACATTCAGCCCCCAACCGATATTTTTTTTTCTAGGACAAGATACTTTAAGGGTACAAACCCACTTGACGTATTTGCTGCGTGAATCAGTCTTAAAAATAAGCAGGCAAAACGCAGGTTGGCTTTATACAATTGTTCTGCGTTAAAATACGCAATTGCGTATTTTTGAAGCATGAAGCTTGTTGTTAGCAAAGCATCAGTTGTTAACAACCTGTGCGAAAAACGCATGTATCTTCACGCTTCAAAAATACGCAATTTCGTATTTTAACGCAGAACAATTGTATAAAGCCAACCTGCGTTTTGCCTGCTTATTTTTAAGACTGATTCACGCAGCAAATACGTCAAGTGGGTTTGTACCCTTACTGACAGGTATGCTTTAACCAACAGATGTATGCCTTCTCATTAAGGTTGGAGATGTTGAAAGTATCTATGGGCACCATTTTGTGTAACCTGCCAGACTGTCTATACCTAATGGAGGTTGGCACATTTGTCATTAACCTACACCATTGTTCCCAATAATATTTAACCAATTATTTGCACCTTATTCTTTTTTTTTAATTGGAGCCTATATAGAAGGCAGTACAGCACTCAGAGCAGCCCTCAAAGGGGCACCCACTTCACCTTTTCATTTAAAATAGATTAGATGTTTGTTCTAAAGATGGGAGAGCAAAAGCATCAGATAAAAAGCTAGGAAGAAATGATTTTCCATATGGAGTTGATAAAATAGCATTTATTAATGCACAGGTGGAAGGAATGGAGAACATTTTGGATATAGATTATTGCACTTCTTGGCAGTATAACCTGTGTAACCTGTCATCATTAGGTTACACAAGCCATGACACTTAATCCCTAATCGACTCTACCATGCTTTTATTACAGCTGGTTAGTAGGTCATTAAAGGACAACTCCCACGGGATCCCCCCCCAAAAAACAACACAGACACACACAGACACCATACTCACCATCCCTCCGGTGACGATCGCCACTCCATTCGCCCGCCGTCCGCCTCACCGTCACCGCCGTCCGCCGTCCAGCGATGTCTCTGACTTCCGGGTCCTGGGGATGGATAAGGCTGCCAGTGCGCTTGCGCACCGGCAGCCTTTTCATTGGCTGGAGCGCATCACATGGCTTCCAGCAACCTCAGCCAATCAGGGCTGAGCAAGCTGGAAGCCATGTGATGCGCTCCAGCCAATGAAAAGGCTGCTGGTGCGCATGTGCACCAGCAGCCTTTTCCGTCCCATTCACTCTTTATGAAGACGCCAAGGAGGAAGAAGACCCGGACCGCCCCCGGCTCTGACGTCGTCGTCACCAGATGCCGCCCGGGAGAAGAGGACCGTGACGATTGTAATAGGTAATGTATATATTCTTTAACTTCCGGGCGGGGGGTCAGGGGTCCGAAAGTGGGGGAAGGGGGCCAGACCGGGTATTTAACCACATTACAAAGTTATATAACTTTGTAATGTGTGTTTAATAAGCTAAAAAAAAATTTCGTGGGAGTTGTCCTTTAATGTCATTTTGTTATGATGCATTTACACAGAGAGATTTATCTGACAGATTTTTAAAGCCAAAGCCAGGAATGGATTTAATAAGAGGTGAAATATCAGTCTTTCCTTTATGACCTGTTCTCTGTTTATAGTCTGTTCCTGGCTTTGGCTTCAAAAATAGGTCAGATAAATCTCTCTGTGTAAACGCACCATTAGAGTTGCTTCCACTTCGTTCAACAATTCGCAAGGGTCGGTTTACCCACGATTGGATATTAATTTGAGAGATTAAATTTATTTAGGTGTTCACCATGTTTTCAGCCAAATATTAGGTGTAAGTGGATGTCAGCTGAGAGATGGTGTAAGGAAGAAGGTTTAAGATGTTACAAATTTCACCAAATTTATCGTTCTGCAACCACCATTTTCCTAAGTAACTTTTACAAAACTAATAAATCCACCAACAGTATTATGCACGGTGCAAGGCCTAAAGCAGGCCATACACTAGAGATTTTAAGACCAACTTGGACTATTTCCTATGCTCCATAGGCACCTTTTCATGACATAAGCGAGCATGACAGATGGTGACCAATGCCATGTCATTGTTTTTTGGTCATTTTTGAGTTCTGTAGATAGAAAGTTGTCCATGCTGAATGACATATTTACATTCCATCAATGGAAGCACATACCAGACCATGGGCCAAGAATAATCACAGACTATGAGACTTAGGGCCATACTCCGTGGGATGATTATCGTTTGCATAATCGTTAACGATAAACGATCTCAAACTATCACTATTGCGAACGACCTGAAATCGTTCACCCATTTACATGAAACAATGATCGTTACTTATGATCATTCTTGTGGTCGTCTTGTCGTTGCTATTGCGTTCGTCGCTACTGCAAACAACGTCTAATTCCATGTGACCGATTTGCGAGCGAGCAACGATAACAATAGGTCCAGGTCTTATTATGCGATCATCGATTTTTTTGTTCGTCGTTTAATCATTAACTGCTATTCAACCGAACGATTATTGCTTCAATCTGAACAATTTAAGGTTTATCTGGATGATAATCGTCCCGTGGAATAGGGCCCTAAGGCTGTGTTCCCACATTTTTTTTTGCCCATTTATAATTTTTAAAATTATGTCTGTTATTTTGAGTCCAAAATTACGTCCGTTATTTTGAGAGGTGGGCGTCCGTCAGTGCAATAACAGCTGCTGGTACATTATTCTATTTCAAGTGAACTGATTGCCCTTTGGGTGTGTCTTTAATTGAAAATTCCATTGAATTTAATAGTAAAAACGGTTAAAGTAAAGTAAAAAAAAGAAAAACTGTGTGTGAACAAATTCAAAAAAAATTACGTGAGCTGTTCATCTTTTTTTACATTTTGTGCATTGGACGCTCGTCATTCCATTGACTTAAATCGCGGCAATAATGGACGTCTTTTTAAATAGAAAAAACCGACACCTTTTATTTTATTTCACTGCAAGGTCGAGGGATCTGTTTATGTTTTGGCTTTTATATATATTCCTCCCCCTTTCTGCACTAAGGTATTGGAGTTGGTGTATAGTTTCAGTCAGAGATTCCCTTATGTTCCATTACTAATTATAGGTGATGTCAACGCGGTGTTGGATGAGGAAAAGGACAGATTAAGACTTCAGGTACCTGTAAAGATTCCTAGTAGTTCCTTGTTAACAAGAATGATATCGGAGACGGGTTGGGTGGATTATTGGAGAGAACTTAACCCAAATAAAAGAGAGTTTTCCTGTTGGAATAGGTCCAGCAAAACGATGTCCAGGATAGATATTGCCTTGGTTAACCATCAAATGGCACAAAAAATTAAGGAAATAAAATATTTAAAAAGGTGTTTTTCTGACCATAGAGCACTAATGGTGGAAATTGAAACAATAAATGAGAAAGTGTCACATAAATTTAGACTTAATACTCACTGGTTGGATATACTGGATAATAAGAAAGGGATTGAACGGGAGATAGATACATTATGGGAGATAAATTGGGGGTCTGCTTCACCACAATGGGTGTGGGATGCTTTAAAAGCATCAATAAGGGGATTGTATTTTGGGGCAATATCTAAAACAAAGAAGGGGTTTAAGGTTAGGGAAAATAAATTGAAAGATAAGGTGAATAGGTTAGAGGATAGTTATAAAGGATCACCATCAATAGAAGCACATAATCACTTAAAAAAAGCACAAGATGAATTAGAGGGATATCTCCTGGAAAAGGTGAGAAATCAGGTAGCTTTTCTGGGGAGGAAAAATTATGTGGAATCAGGTGCACTGAACAAGGGACTATTTGCAATTATAAAGAATCAAGAGGGCAGAAGGGGTATAGATATGATTAGAAAAAAATCAGGTGGAATTACAAACCAAAAAGCCGAGATCTTGGAGGAATTTAAACAATTCTATGCAAAGCTGTACTCCTCCGAAGTAGAATGCCTGGGGGAGGGGTTGGATGAGTTTTTATTGGATCTCCCCATAACTAGAATTAGTTTGGAAGAAAGGGAAGAGTTGGATAGACCAATAGCTTTAACAGAGTTATATAAGGCGCTGGATGACTCTAAGGGAGAATCCTCTCCTGGAAATGATGGCCTTCCCTATGGATTATATAAAGAACACAGGGAAATCCTGATCCCAGCTCTGTTTAAGGTATTGGAAAAAGCAATAGAGGTTGGGGAATTGCCTAAATCGATGGGGGAGGCGGAGATAGTATTAATTCTGAAGGAGGGGAAAGATAGATTAGACGTTGAGTCCTACAGACCCATTTCCCTTATTAATGCTGACGCCAAGCTGTTTGCTAACGTTTTGGCAAACAGGCTTGGCCGGGTATTGGGTGGAATTATACATCAGGACCAGTGCGGATTTCTCCCGGGACGTATGGTTAAACATAATGTTAGGCGGGTGCATGAGAATATTCAGTTGGTGAGGAACCCGGTTTCCCACTCCATCCTGTCTTTGGACGCGGTTAAGGCCTTTGACAGGGTGGAGTGGGAATATTTGTGGGAGATCCTGAAACGATTTGGGATTGGCCCCAGGTTTGTGAATATGGTGAAACTTTTGTATAGTGGTGCCTCCGCTTCTGTTTCAATTGAGGGGAGGGTGTCGGACTCTTTTTTGTTGGGGAGAGGAACAAGGCAGGGGTGTCCCCTCTCCCCCTTACTCTTCGCCCTTAGTATAGAGCCTTTGGCACTTAAGATAAGATCTGATCCGGATTTAGCTGGATTCGGGGCGAAGGGTGAGGGGGACAGGGTTGCATTATATGCAGACGGTCTATTAATGTTTATTAAGGAACCGACGGTTGGGGTGCCCAGAGTAATGAACTTGGTGGAAGAGATTGGGAGATTGTCTGGGTTGGCAATCAATTAGTCAAAATCTATCCTTATGCCCCTGAACCCTCATTTGAATTTGAGTTTCCCTCCGTTAAGAGTGTTAGAAACTGAAGGGAGCTTTAGATATTTGGGAGTGAAAGTCTCGAGGAGATTGGAGGAGTTTAATGTAATAAATATTAAGTCAGTGGTGGAGGAGCTGGAAAAAAAGGTTGTTGTGTGGACGAAGCTCCCAATATCTAAAGCAGACAGGATTACCCTTATATGCTCCGTTTGTCTGCCAAAGTTGTTGTTTATTTTCTCGGTTGCCCCTGTATGGATTGAAGATGGGTATTTTAGGAGGATAAGAGCCCTGTTTATGTTTAACTCTCTTATATGGGGTAGAAGGAGAGTACGCATGAAGTTGGAATCGTTATACCCTCCAAAGGAAAAGGGGGGAATGGGTATACCGAACATGAAGCGGTACTTTCTGTCATCAAAGATTTACTGGTTGGGCTCTCAGAGATCTAGTAATTTCTTTCAGCATTTAGGGGAAGCTACAAATACGGGAGGATATGACATATTTCAGAAACTAGAATCCGGTTGTTTGGAAGTTGGAGGTTGGAGGGATTGGATAATGGTTAATGGATTGGTTACTATCTGGAAAGAGTTGAAGAAAAAGCGTGGGATACAGGGGTTGCTTAGTTTCTCCCCGTTATGGAAGAATAATAAATTGCTGGAAGTTAATAAGATAGGGTTTCAGACAGCGTTATGGTGTGGCGGGATTCGTTTACTTGGGGATATATGGGGAGGAGGGCCAATTAAGAACTGGGGTCAGGTTAAAAACGAATATAATATTCCCGACTCAATGTGGCTCCAGTATGGGATGTTAAAAACTGCACTTGAGGCGGATATTAGAGGAGCAAGGGTTGAGAATGGAGGTCAGGATTGGCTGATAAATAAAGTGAGGGACCAACAAATAAAAAAGAAAGAAATATCAACAGTTTATAAATATCTTGGCCTGGAGCAAAAGATAACCTTCAGCTCCCAAAGGAAATGGGAAGATGAGTTAGGGGATAATCAAAAATTAGACTGGTTAGTGATATTTAAGAATATAAGAAGAGTGTCAAAAGCAGGGAATCATAGGATAATTCAATACAATATAGTGCATCGTTTGTATTATACCCCGTTGTTTCTATGTAAAATAGGGAAATTTACACATGATAAGTGTCCTAAATGCGGGGAGGATAGAACTGATTTTATTCATTTACTATGGACCTGCAGTAAGCTATTTAATCTCTGGTCTCAAGTGTATAGTAAAATAGAGGAGAGGGTTGGATTTAGTATCCCCAAAGCGGGTCATCTGGCAATATTGGGTGACACATCAACGATTAAAACTACTAGGGAAAATATAAATATTATAATAAGGTGGCTGTTTTATGTCAAGCTGGTGTTGGTCCGAAAATGGATTTGTAGCGAAGCCCCAAGTATGGCGGATTGGGAACGATGTGAGATAATGTATGAAAGATTTTGGCAGTAAATCTGAGCAATGATTGCTGACGGGAAGATAGTCCTGGGTTTTTGTATTTTTTCTTGGCTTTTTTTTTTCTCTTTCAGTTATGTTTTTTGGGATAAGTTTTTGATTGGGGATTGGTGGATGGGGGGGGAAGAATGTGGTAATTTTTCTGTTTTATATAAAATAAGATCTTGAAATAAAGTAATAACTAACAGAAGAGAAAAGAAATGTAACCTGATGGGTACTTTCAGGGCGCCTTGAAGAATTTAAGTATAATGGATGAATGGGAGGTTGAGTGGGGGGTCGGGTGGCCGCGTCCCCGCTGTGCTGGGGGGCGGGGGGCCGGGGGGGTGGGGATGGGGCCCAGAACTGCTTAGTGTGATGATAAGAAAATTGGAGTGCCAGGAGGACGGCAGTGAGAGGGCCGTATATCAAGGCACTAGATAGGTAACTAAAAGAGAAGTTATTGTACAGTTGGGATGGTGGAAGTGGGAGGAGCCCAGCCGTCTGGGAGTGGCTGTTGTCCATTATATATGGGCAATGGGGGCTCTTGGGCTGGCTGGGCCAGTTGCTCATGTGGCCCGGGGGACTGCGTCGGTGGGCGGCTGGGATGATTGAAAGTGGCTTGATCTTCCTGGTGGTGCCCTGGATAGGGGTATAGCTGGTGGAGGAAAGAGCTAGAAGAGTGGATGAGGTTAACCCGCTGAATTAGTAACTATGCAAGGATTAATCTCTCTGTATTTATTTATTTTTATTTATTAAAATGTATTTTTTGTTTGTTTGTTTGTTTGTTTGTTTGTTTTTTTACGCCTTTGGTAATATCGTCGCACTGGGTGGGGATGGGCCCTGGTCCCGGCGGCCCCGGCTCTTCGCTGCTCGGGGCAGGGGGGCGCGGCCGCTCGGCTACCTGGAGGTATGAATGGAAGTTAAGAATTAGTGTAGAATTGTCAGGGGGGAGGGTAGGAGATAGATGAAAGTAGAAGGAGGAAAAGAAAAAGAAAGGCGTCCTGTAGGTTTAATCCAACAGGAACACAGTGATGTGGGGGGGGGGGGGGGAAGTTGTAGTTTTGTTCCAATAAAAAGAAGAAAAAAAAAAATCATTAACTGCTATTCAACCGAATGATTATTGCTTGTTAGGATCAGGACAGAGAGACACAAGGACAGGTGAACCCTGAAGCTAGCACCCGCCCCACTGCCCCTACCTGCTTGCCTCAGATGCTCTAATATAGCAAACGGACAACTGGACGGCAGTCTCTGATCTAACTACAGTGAATACACAAAACAAAACAAGACAATACACAACACAATAAAGGGAAGTCAGAAGTCCGAGTCAAAACCAGCCGAGCAACCAAGTACCAAATCGTGTCCAAAAGAATAGTCAAGTAGTCAAAGCTGAAGTCAGGTAACCAGGATATAATGCAGGGAATGCTAGATCAAGTAACACCAGGCAAGCCAGGGACTTTCACAGGCGAAGCATAGTAGACTGGGGAGGATACCTATAGGTTCCAGACTCAAGATTGCTGACAGCTGATTGGTAGTGTCAGCTGTCAATCAACAATCAGCTAACACACACAACACCTATGCTACTCAGCCAGGGCAGTGGAACCCCGGCCTCTGCTACAACACAGAATAGCAGAGCCGAGTAGGTAAAAAACACAAGAAGCAGTCCAGCTGCTATGAGCGCCGTCGTCGCGCCCCTAGCAACCGGCCTGAGCGGTCATGTATGCTTTGACTGCATGCATCGGCGGTGCCAGGAGCCGAACGAGTCCTAACATTGCTTCAATCTGAACAATTTAAGGTTTATCTGGATGATAATCGTCCCGTGGAATAGGGCCCTAAGGCTGTGTTCCCACATTTTTTCTTGCCCATTTATAATTTTTAAAATTATGTCTGTTATTTTGAGTCCAAAATTACATTCTATTTCAAGTGAACTGATTGCCCTTTGGGTGTGTCTTTAATTGAAAATTCCATTGAATTTAATAGTAAAAACGGTGAAAGGACAGTAAAAAAAAAGAAAAACTGTGTGTGAAAAAATTAAAGAAAAATTACGTGAGCTGTTCATCTTTTTTTACATTTTGTGCATTGGACGCTCGTCATTCCATTGACTTAAATCGCAGCAATAATGGACGTCTTTTTAAATAGAAAAAACGGACACCTTTTCTATTTTGACATTGTGTGAACATAGCTTAACCATGTATAGTAAGTAATTCAGAAAAAAGGTGTCTGCTTGTATTGAAGCAATGTATTGAAGTCAATGGGATGACAGACGTCCAATGCACACAGTGGATAAAATAGTGGACATCAAAATAATGATGATGTCAATTATTTTCGGAAGTCTATTGCAGCGGATATAATTTTTTTTTGTTGTTCACACATAGTTTTTCTTTTTTCACCATCCTTTTTACTATCAAGTTTAATGGACTTTTCAATTAAAGACACACCCAAAGGCCAATTAGTCCACCTGAACTAGAATATTATAACAACAGCTGTCCTTGCACTGGCTGGCGGGCAGACAGCTAAATGACATCCGTCATTTTAGACTCAAAATGACAGACGTAATTTTAAACGAAGCTGAAACATGTGTGAACATAGCCTAAGGGAGACGAGTTGTGTTTTTTGCATACCCGTATCATGCATCACTTGCACAAGACATAAAACTTGTAGGACAGTGTTATATTTAGTGCTAAGAATTAAAAAGAATGGACAATGCTATGAAAGAACTTGGGGGGAAACCTCTTTACATGTAATTTTAAACTTCTTAAATGTTTACAACAATGTTCACTCCTTGAACCAATTTCTTCCACTAACTGGTAGACATGACTGTACAGTTACCATCCTATTAAATTGTAAGCTCTTTGGAGAAGGGCTCCTCATTATGTAGCTCCGGTGTTCACAGTCCACTTGAGGCTTTATAATGCAGGTATAATAGCATAAAGATTTATATTCCATAAGAATGTGTTCTTTTCAATCCGCGTCTCCACTGAGAACCATAAACATGTGACAGAACATGTGGTCTTAATGGAAGCCATCTAATAGGCTGCATATTATATTCTTTTATGTCGAACGTTAACCACCTGATGGTGTATATAAAATGCTATGCAATACACCCCGGGGTTAGATTTTGTGCTTAATGAGGAGCATGTTTTTGTATTTTTATCAATGTATATGGCAACAGGAAGAATCTGTGCATTTAGGGAAATATTACAGCGATGGAAATATGAAATTGTCCTGCAAAAATATATTAATAAAATAAAATCTGTTTTCCCTGTTCAATAAGCAGCTGTTTTCCAAATGACTGGTTGGGCGGGGGGAGCAGGTCCTGGGGTTGGCTTGGACTGAGCTATGCAATGTGTTGTAAGAAAGGTGGATTCAACATGTCTAAAAAGACAAGGAAAACTGAAAACATATTGAACATTACACACTACACAGATCTGTATCAGGCTGCATTCAAGACAGGATTTCATAACAGACAACAGGGTTAGAATGCACATACCAGACCAGAATGACGTGGTTGATCATGGGTTTGTTTGTTGTCCTGTTTAAATATTCTGTGAGACTGAACCTAAAAGACATTGTGGGCATACATTTGGTATTTAACTCCTCCCACTCCCACTATACACCAGGGACTACAATATGGCCAGTTAAGTAGTGAAAAAAAGGGGGTTCGCACATGCTGTCTGGAGTGTCACTGGGCAGGAGAAAGGGATTAACCATAATGCCTAGTGCCTGTCCAATCAGCTGCAGGCCCCTCTGTGATTTCAGCTCCTCTATATAAGTCGGTTCATTAACGGAGGTGGACAGTTGGCTGTTTATGGAGGAGAGAGCAGGATGGCAGCAGGCAGTTAGAGCAGAGCAGGGAGAGACTAACAGAGCGATATAGGGACAGAGAGGAGAGGAATGCCGGAAACTGGATAAATGGCTGATTGACCTTTCTTTAAATTGTAATTTTCTAATTTTTGACACTTTTACAACAACATGCTTTAACAAATGTGCCCTTCTGTAATAATCCCAGTATTGTAGCTTCTATAGTTTGGGCTGTTTTAAGAAAATTCGTTAAGATTCAATTCAAGAATATTAATGAATTTGACCATAAAATTCTCTCATCTCTAACTGTAATATATCTTATTAGAGACGTCATGCCTATTTGTCTTCCTTTTTTCCCTCCCACTTCTAAAAAACTGAAGCATGAAAGCGATGAGTACATTTAAGTATTAGGTTTCATGCTGCCTGGAGAAGTCTAGAGAGAGGAGGAGGAGGGACCTGCAGAGTGATAGACAGCCAAAGAGACAAAGATGCTAATGAGAGCTTTAGTAAGTGTTAGGCTATATTCACACACCCAAAATGCAATCCGCAACCACGGACCCGCGGCCCGCACTACGAATGTGCATCTGTAGTGCTTCATGGTTAGCATAGCAATCCAGGCTGCAAAATGTGGTCCGCATTACAGCAGCTCCCATTTTTTTGTGGCACGAATCTCGGCCCCATACACACGTATGGACATGTGAACGGGGCCATTGAAAACCATCGGTCCTATTCTCTGTCCGCGATTGTGTGCCCTCAATAGAGGACAGAACAACAGATGTGTGAATGTAGCCTTATTTTTTACCCCAGTGTTGGAAAAAAGGGTTCGTGGAAACAGGACAAGCCAGATAGCCCTACAGGGAAGGGTCCAGCCAAGGGGTGGCTCCGGTAAGGAAACTACCAAAACCGCCATATTAAGTGGCCCTTTCAGTCAATGTCCAACAGTTGTTACAGACAGTTGTTTTGGGCTTTTGCTCCTTATCAGTGTGGAGTAGGATTCTGGCTGGGTGGGAGCAATGCCTAGTATGCCATACAGTATACTATGCCATATTAAGTTTAATTTGGAAGAAATCATGTTTCTTACTGTACATACCTTACAGAACATTCTTTGGCATCTCCACACCCAATTTATCTGTCTAGGACACTCAGCTTCCAGTCATTTCTATAAAAAGTCTGGAGAATTCTGAAGCATTGCCAGCCTAACTTCCTACCTGTGTTATCATAGCATTTTCCTATTACTCTGTAATTCCTTAACTATTAATTCTCATAACTATTGAGACTTTAGTTAGAGATCAGGATGAACAATTCTCACCTAGGCATGCATGAACCAGACACTTAGAAGTTAAGAAATTGTACAAACATTCCTGTGACCTCAGAAGAGATCTGGAAAGCTTCCCGGACCCTCTAATAAAGGAATATATACTCTATTTAAAAGTTGAGTTTATTCAGATTTTAATGTCATTTAAACCGCTGAGCTCAAGGTATTTATCCTAAAGAATTTGATTTCTCTGCAAGGTTCATTTGTATGTGTGAGATCCATGAGCTTCTGCAACCAAGAGAATATCACGGGTGCTCCCTGCTATAAAATATATGGAAATGTAAAGGAAAATTACCAGAAAAAAACAACACAGGCAGACTCACAGCTTAATAACAATGTCCCTGTTATGAGGTACTAATATAAGCAACAACATGATATATATATATATATATATATATATATATATATATATATATATATATATATATATATTGGATACAATAAGCAGAAAAAATGGGCTTAGTTCATGAAAATACAAATAATTTTTATTATATATAATAGGTACCAATACATAAAAAAGCTTTTTCCAATACTAAATGAAGTTAAAAAGTATGACCACAATAAAATTAATTATAAAACAGGTGTCTATAATGAAATATATTAACCACAACGGTTTTTCTATATGGGAATATATACATATATAAGGTGCTTTTAAGTCTCGAAATGCTCTAATACTGCCTCAGTTCCAATAAACACATAGGCTGCAAAGACCAAATGGCCATTATCACATTTTAGAACATATTGCACCTACCCATAATGTCAGACACCGCACGAGCCGTTCCTACGTACGTTTCGCAGTTGCACGCTTCCTCGGGGAGTACTGTTTCTTTTCTGAAGTATATGGTCAGTGTGGGTGTTGCTAGCCACCATCCACCCAGATCTGTGCTAAATTGATTTATTTTTAACTTCATATGTGCGGTTGCTTTTTATGATACTCTGACAACAAACTGGGAAACTGCCCAGAACCCCTGTTTACTAGGGAGTACCTGATAAAGAGAATCCCAGGAGCAGACTAAATCTGCCCAGAATAGTTTGTTATTGTATGGTAACATTATCTGGAAATTTAATAGCAGTATTATGTGGAAATAACAGTATATAACAGCATTGTATATGCTCATAAGAGGAGCTTTATATGGCTATGACATATTGTTTGGGCCTGGTATAGTGCATAGTGTTCTTTTTCGTGTGGACTGTATATTTTTGGCTCTATTATATAGGATTAAATTCTTAAAAAATTGGAATGCACCCAAGTCCAGTCCAGGCTATAGCCCACCACTGCTGCTATTATTATTATTATTATTATTATTATATCATATCATATATTATATTATTTTTATATCAAGGATATCTTGGTTATGCTTAGGGTCTCATGCTTCAGATCTGTAGATGCTATTATTTTTAGTTCATATAAAATAGTAATTATTTTTTTTTTCCATTTCTGTGGACACCAAATAGAGCGGCGACTTTAGCTGATCACTAAATCACGATTTCCTGTATCCAGCAAAGAACCCCCCCCTGAGACAGGTAATGACATCACATGTGTGTGTAATAGTATGTCTGCTTATTGCATCAGGGACCATTCTTGGCTAACCAGAGCGAGTAAATGACCTATAAGAAAAATGACTGCAAGATCACAAGCCACTGAAGCTGTCTTCATATAAAACACGGTGTAAACCGCAGATGAGAAAATCTCCGTACTCCTAATGCTTCACCCTTTATATGTTCCCCAGCAAACATAAATCACTTAGATCAGGCCATTTGCCCCTGTTCCTTAGCACTTATACCATCTGACACTTGTTCTTTCTCCTTTGTAGATGAAAGTTCACACAGAAAATTGTCGTGCAGCTGTTTCAATCATGTTTTCATTACACAGGACAGGAGCATTTAAGTGACAGGTCTTAGGAGAAATAGACAATTGTATGGCGCTGCTGAACACGTCGCCACTATATAAAAGATAATACAGCAATAATAATTGTGCAACACAATGTCACATACTCAGCGTTAAGGGCTCAGGGTAACAGCCAGTGAAGTAGTTGCTACTGATCTGTTTATTAAGTATTAAAGAATATTATAATTTACATAGTAAAAGTAAAGGGGTCTTTTAAACAAAATATGAATGTTTTTCTCTATTTAAAATATACATCCTCATTTCTCTTCTATTATCCAGGATTAGAAAAAAGGGGTTATCCAGGATTAGAAAAAGCACAGCTATTTTCTTGCAAAAACAGCGCCACACCTGTCCTCAGGTTGTATGTGGTATTACAATTCAGCTCCATTCACTTCAATAGAAATGAGCTGCAATACCACACCTAAACTGATGACTAGAGTGGTGCTATTTCTGGAAGAAGGGGCCTTGTTTTTCTAAGCCTGAAGAATCCTTTTAAATAATTTCCCCATCTCCCCCCACCACCATATTCCCTCCCTCTTTAGTAGAAAGAGAGAAGAAATAAGTTAAAGGGGTTGTCTAACAAAAAAAAAAAAAAATCTTTCAAATCAACTGGTGTCAGAAACTTAGATAGATTTGTAATTTACTTCTATTTCAAAATCTCAAGTTTTCCCATACTTACAAGCTACTATATGTCCTGCAGGAAGTGTTGTTTATTTACATTCAGAAACAGTGCTCTCTGCTGACATCTCTGGCCAGTCAGGAACTGTCCAGAGCAGCAGCAAATCCCCATAGAAAACCTCTCCTGCTCAGGGCAGTTCCTGACTCGGCCAGAGATGTCAGCAGAGAGCACTGCGTCTGAATGTAAATAAACAACACCTCCTGCAGGATATATAGTAGCTTGGTATGGGAAAACTTGAGATTTTTAAATAGAAGTAAATTATATATCTATCTAAGTTTCTGACACCAGTTGATTTAAAAGAAAATAATTTTCGCTGGACAACGCCTTTAAGTTTGCCATAATGCAGAGGTAGTTTTCCTCTATAGAGACTCCATGTGCTGTCTTACATAGCTTGAGCATGTTGCAATGGTGCATGCATGGATGGACACTCACAATGGCCAAACTCATATGATAGCTGTCTACCAAACTCTTGTTCAGCCGACAGCCAGGCATGCATGTGTTCAAAGTGGGGAGAGGGGAGAAAGCTGCTACCAGATAGCTCTGTCTTACCTAACATGCCCAAACCATCTCTCCCTTAAAGCGAATGTACCATCGGGTACATCGTTTTAATTTTTTTACATAAATAGACAGGCACCGGTGTGGGGATACCGATGCCGCGTCTATCCCCGGGCACCGGCCCAACCTGATCTCCCCTCTGTGACATGGCTCTATTAGAATCAATGGAACCACATCACAGAGAGGAGTGATTTTGTTAAACTGGGGGCTGGCGGGCCCGCCTTCAGTGCTTCAGACCAGGCCGGTGCTGTGCGCTGGAACTGGGACGCGGTTCAAAAAAAGGGCCACACCACCGGCATCCCTACGCCGGTGCTGGTCTTTTCAGCGGTGTACCTGATGGTACATTCAGGGCCGATTCTAGCTTTTCTGCTGCCTGAGGCGAAAATTAAAATGGCGCCCCCCCCCCCCCCCCCCAACACACACGCCCAGGCTTCGTGGGTCAGAGTACAGGGCTGTAGACCCCGCTATGCAGACCAAGCCCCTCCTCCACTCCTCCTCCCACCCAGTACAGGGAGCTCTTACACCAAAGCAATGCTCTTACACCAAGTTACTATTTTGAAAAACTGTGAGCTCTTACACCAAAACGCTCTTAAACCAAGTTACTCTTAAACCAAGGTACCACTGTATATATATATATATATATATATATATATATATATATTAGCAGTAAATATACCATATGCATAACCATACCACAGCAGTGAATATACCGCACAGATACATATACACCAGCTATGAATATACTTCTGCACACGTTCGTATATACTATCAGTGAGTATTCCCAATGCATTACCATATACCTGTGTTCTGTACAGATACATACATAACAGCAGTGAATATACCAAATGTATGCATATAACTATATACTAGCAGTAAATATATAAAAGCATCCATACATATCGGCAATGAATCTACCGCACATGTATATATATATATATATATATATATATATATATATATATATATATATATTGTGGACATGTCACTGGTAAAGTGTGCGAGGGGAGGTACATCTCACCCAGGCTACTGCTTACGGTGAGATGGTAAATCCGGGAAAGATCTCTTACTCAGCAGTGTTATGCTGCTGAGTTGTTCTTTACATTTTCCGGGCCGGATTTACTGGAATGGTGGGTAGGTTGGTAGTGGGACCTGCCATTCCCTTCCCCCCGATCCAGTTCGGTTGTTGCAATCAGGTGTGCCCTGATTAGCCTGCAACAACTTAAAAGCTTCACAGTGCTACAGGGGATTGCTCTCAGCCAGGGGTGAACAGCTTGCATGCTGTATCTCCTGGGAGCAACGAATACTGCCGCCGCTGGGGCCTATTCATACCCGGTGATACTGCCTACTGAAGAGTTAGACAGGAGACCTGTGTTAGTAAGTGCCCAGACGGGCAAGGACCTTTTTGTTTTTGGTTTGTTCTGAAAAGCATGGTATTGCTACATTTCTGTTGAGGACTGTTTATGCAGCTAATAAACACCCAGTTGTTTTTATAAGTCCAAGTTTGCTGTCTGAACTGTGTCCAAACACACCATCCCCCGGGAAGATCCCTACAATTGGTGGAGGATGCGGGCAAAACGGTTGCTAGGGGCAACGGTGTGCATCAACTTGGCTACAGCTGCTTATGTCCTGGGTGAAGGCTGCTGCTTCACTCCAAAAACAGCCAAGCAACATGGAGGAGATGATGAAGCAGTTAATGCAAGTGAGTTTGCAGCAACAACAGGCTCTGACAGACGCTAACCTGCGCCATGAACAGACAATGGCTGCACAACAGAGACTTATTGAGCACCTGATAGCAAAGCAGGAGGCGTCTGCAGGTGCTAATCCCCAGCTGGTGGCAGCAGCCGCGCCAGAGACTTTGTCTGTGAAAAGAGCCGTGCAGCGTACGCTGCAAAAGATGACTGCTGATGATGATATTGAGGCCTACTTAACTGTCTTTGAGCGGGTGGCTGAGAGAGAGAAGTTACCCTCCACTGAGTGGGCAGAAGTGATTGCGCCTTATTTAACAGGCGAACCTCAAAAGGCCTATTATGACCTCAGTGAGCAAGAGGTCAAAGACTATCCTCGGCTAAAAGCAGAGATACTCGCCCGACTAGGAGTTACTGCTGCTGTCCGTGCCCGGAGGGTCCGCAACTGGAGCTACAGTCTGGACAAGTCAGCGAGGTCCCAGATGTACGACCTGATCCATTTGGCAAGAAAGTGGTTGGAGCCAGACACCTCTACTCCTGCCCAGATCCTAGAGAGGGTCGTGATGGATCGCTACCTCCGTGCACTTCCTGCTGATCTACAACGCTGGGTAGGACAAGGTGACCCTAGGAGTGCCGACGAACTCGTCAGCCTTGTGGAGAGGTTCCAGGCGACCGAGGACTACCTCCGTGATGTTCCTGCAGCACCGTCACCTCCCCGGAGTGCCAGATCTGTGCCATCATCTGGTAAGAGACTTCCATCTATTGGGGGAGTGTGGAGGGGTGCTGATAGAGGGAAGAGCGCTCAGGAGGTGTCTCAAGGGCAAAAGACTGGTGATGGTCCCAGGTGGCTAAGTGGCCCTAAAAAGGACTCCTTGCCAAGGAGACCAGGCCCTATCCAGTGCTGGAGATGCCATGAGACGGGACATGTGTCTGCCCATTGCCCTCTTACCGCTGAGCCCATGGAGTGTGACGCTAGCCGGCGTCAGTCGCTATTTGCGGAACCGTCTTTTGTTGCGGTCACTGGACTAGAGACTGAACCGCAAGTCTGCCACATTACTGTCAATAACTTCCCTGTTAAGGCGTTGCTGGACTCAGGAAGCCTTGTCACCTTGGTGCATGCCAGCCTGGTGACTGGGGACTTTGTGCCAAAAAGACATATGAGTGTAGTATGCATACATGGTGATACAAAGGTTTACCCTATAGTGCTGGCTAATGTCGGGACTGAACTGGGCGCTGTACAATATGAAGTGGGTGTGGTTAAAAACCTTATGCATAATGTGATATTGGGGCGTGATTTTCCATTGTTCTGGGCTCTATGGGGAAAACAACAATCCCCTGAAAGGAGTGAGGAGACCCCTAAGTCTATTGCATTACCCACGGTAAATGATAAAAATGTACAGGATGAAAATGATGCTTTTCCTTTGCAGGTCCTGGCTGGTGAGGAAGAGGCTCCTCCCACTGAGCAGAATGTTCCAGACTTAGAGGTGTCTAGGGATAATTTTGGTACTGCACAGTTGCAGGACCCCACTCTCAAAAATGCGAGAGAGCAGGTCACTGTTATGAATGGGGTACCTCAGGAACCAGAAGCTGAGAAAAAGTTTCCACATTTTTCTGTGACTAACGATCTCTACTATAGAGTCACTAAAATTAATGATGAGGTTGTGGAACAGCTTCTGGTGCCTAAGTCATACCGGCGTCAGGTACTCGACATGGCCCATAATCATGTCCTTGGGGGACACTTGGGGACAGATAAAACGCAGGAGAGAGTCCTCCAGAGGTTTTATTGGCCTGCGATTTATGCTGACATAAAAAAATACTGTGAGTCGTGCCCCACATGTCAGCTTAGCGCCCCAGTGTCGCATTTCCGCAGTCCGTTGGTTTCGCTCCCCATTATAGAGGTACCTTTTGACCGCATTGCAATGGACTTAGTGGGTCCCATTGTAAAGTCGGCAAGGGGACACCAGTACATTTTGGTAGTCTTAGACTACGCAACCCGCTATCCTGAGGCTGTCCCCTTAAGAAACACTGCATCCAAAACAATTGCGCGTGAATTGTTTTATATGTTTTCCAGGGTGGGGATCCCCAAGGAGATCTTGACCGACCAAGGTACCCCGTTTATGTCAAAGGTGATGAAGGATGTATGCAAACTGTTTAAAATCTCACACCTACGTACCTCTGTATATCATCCCCAGACAGATGGATTAGTGGAGAGGTTTAATAAAACCCTAAAACATATGTTAAAGAAAGTGGTGGAAAAAGATGGTCGGGATTGGGATCACTTACTTCCTTACCTGATGTTTTCTATTAGGGAAGTACCCCAAGCGTCCACAGGGTTCTCTCCCTTCGAGTTGGTCTATGGTCGTCACCCTAGGGGTTTGTTGGATATAGCGAAAGAGACATGGGAAAGTGAGTCCACCCCATACAAGAGTGTTATTGAGCATGTAGCACAAATGCAGGACCGTATAGCCACTGTAATGCCTCTAGTAAGGGAACACCTCCAGAGGGCGCAAGAGAGCCAAAGCAGAATTTACAATCGTTCTGCGAGAATCAGGACATTTAGCCCAGGTGACCGGGTACTCATTCTTGTTCCCACTGTAGAAAGTAAATTCTTAGCAAAGTGGCAGGGTCCCTATGAAATTGTAGAAAAAATCAGTGAGGTAAACTACAAGGTACACCAACCAGGTAGAAGGAAGCCTTTTCAAGTTTATCACATAAACTTGATCAAACCCTGGAAAGACAGGGAATCCTTGGTGGCGACAAACTCTATTAATAATTTGTCACAACCAATCCCTCCGGTCAAGATTGGTGATACTCTATCAGTGTCACAGAAGCAGGAGACTAAAGAGTTTTTACAGAAAAATAAAGACAAGTTTTCTGACCTTCCAGGGCGTACGCATCTCATTCACCATCACATTGAAACTGAGCCTAGAAGCAGGGTAAACCTTAAGCCCTATAGGATACCAGAAGCACGGAGGGAGGCGGTGTCAGCCGAGGTAAAACGTATGCTTGACCTAGGAGTCATTGAGGTGTCCCAGAGCGAGTGGTCCAGCCCGATTGTGTTAATCCCAAAGCCCAATGGAACTTGGAGGTTCTGTAATGATTTTAGAAAGTTAAATGAGATCTCCAAGTTCGATGCCTACCCCATGCCCAGGGTAGATGAGTTGATTGAAAGAATGGGTAATGCCAGGTACATAACCACCCTCGATCTCACAAAAGGCTACTGGCAGATCCCACTCACTCCTGAGGCTAGAGAGAAGACTGCATTCTCCACCCCTGATGGGCTCTTCCAATATGTAGTGATGCCATTCGGGTTACATGGAGCCCCTGCCACTTTTCAGAGGTTGATGGACTTTATTCTGCGACCACATCGTGATTACTCCGCTGCCTACCTCGATGATGTGGTCATTTTTAGCCCTGATTGGGAAAGTCACCTCTGTAAAGTCCAGGCGGTGTTAGAGGCCATAAGTGATGCAGGGTTAACTATCAATGCAGAGAAGTGTGCACTAGCCTTAGAGGAGGCCAAATACTTGGGCTACATTATTGGGAGGGGGTTAGTCAAACCACAGCTAAATAAAATCGAGGCAATACAGAATTGGCCTCAACCCCTCACAAAGAAACAGGTCAGAGCTTTCCTGGGTATTACGGGCTATTACCGTAGGTTTGTGCCAAACTTTGCCACAGTTGCAGCCCCGCTAACTGACCTGACAAAGGGAGGTAAGTCCGCAATGGTGACATGGACTCCAGAGGCTGAGAAAGCTTTTCAAAGCCTTAAGTCTGCCTTGTGCCAACAACCTGTGCTAGTTACCCCTGACTTTAGGCAAGAGTTTCTGGTCCAGACAGACGCCTCTAATACAGGGTTAGGCGCCGTTCTCTCACAGGTCGTGAATGGCGAGGAGCACCCGGTGATGTACTTAAGCAGGAAGCTATCCCCGGCCGAAAAAAACTACGCCATTGTGGAGCGAGAATGTCTGGCAGTGAAATGGGCCCTAGAGTCCCTGAGGTATTACTTGCTAGGCAGAAAGTTCAAGTTAGTGACCGACCATGCCCCCCTAACATGGATGAAGGTTAATAAAGAGAAAAATGCGAGGGTGACTAGATGGTTTCTGTCCCTCCAAAACTTTAATTTTACCGTGGAACACAGGCCAGGAAAGTTACAGGCAAATGCGGACGCCCTATCAAGGGTACACTGTCTGTGGGGACAAAATGCTCAGCCCTCCGGTCTGAAAAAGAGGGGGGGGATATGTGGACATGTCACTGGTAAAGTGTGCGAGGGGAGGTACATCTCACCCAGGCTACTGCTTACGGTGAGATGGTAAATCCGGGAAAGATCTCTTACTCAGCAGTGTTATGCTGCTGAGTTGTTCTTTACATTTTCCGGGCCGGATTTACTGGAATGGTGGGTAGGTTGGTAGTGGGACCTGCCATTCCCTTCCCCCCGATCCAGTTCGGTTGTTGCAATCAGGTGTGCCCTGATTAGCCTGCAACAACTTAAAAGCTTCACAGTGCTACAGGGGATTGCTCTCAGCCAGGGGTGAACAGCTTGCATGCTGTATCTCCTGGGAGCAACGAATACTGCCGCCGCTGGGGCCTATTCATACCCGGTGATACTGCCTACTGAAGAGTTAGACAGGAGACCTGTGTTAGTAAGTGCCCAGACGGGCAAGGACCTTTTTGTTTTTGGTTTGTTCTGAAAAGCATGGTATTGCTACATTTCTGTTGAGGACTGTTTATGCAGCTAATAAACACCCAGTTGTTTTTATAAGTCCAAGTTTGCTGTCTGAACTGTGTCCAAACACACCATCCCCCGGGAAGATCCCTACAATATCAACAGTAAATATACGAAATGCATAACAATATACTAGCAATAATTATACCTAATGCATAACCATATACCGGCAGTGAATATACAAAATGCATAACCATATACAGCAGTGTACACCACACAGATACATATATACCAGCAGTGAATATACCACAAGCATACATATATAACAGCAACAAATGCATTCATATATACCAGTGATGAATATATTGTATGCATTGATATATACCACAGCAGTGAATACAACCATGTGGTACATGGTTATATTCACCAGGTGCGAATTCGTTGCACTGGCTACAGGGCACAGCTCTATGAGGTTTGCTGTACTTCTGCTGAATGCCTCAAGCAAAGAGCAGAAGGTGGCACCAGATTTTGACACACAACCTGGATTGTCTGCCAAAATCTACTGGTGTTGCAAATCGTCACATTTGTCCATTTACACAGAAAGATTATCTGACAGATTATCTGCCAAAGATTTGAAGCCAAAGCCAGGAATGGATTTGAAAAGAGGAAAAATCTCAGTCTTTCCTTTATGACCTGATCTCTGTTTATAGTCTGTTTCTGGCTTTGGCTTCAAATCTTTGGCAGATAATCTTTCTGTATATATGGACCCTTAGGGACTGAAAAAGGTGGTCCAAGGGCAGGTAAGTATCATTTTATTTTGTTTATATTTTTTTAAACTTTCATTCTGGACTACTTCATATAGAAGATTCTTACTTTTAATAATAGGGTCAACGAGGGTTCTTGGGGTATTTTATTTCAATAAAGAGCTTTGTTAAATTGTTTTTCTTCTTACTTATTTTTGGCTTAGTAGTGGAAGCCGCCTAATAGATGGCATCCATTAGTAAGCTAGGGCTTTGTGTTAGCTATTATAAGTGCTGACACTAACCCCCATGCTTATTACCCCGGTACCTACTGTCACTGGGAAGAATCAGATACTGTCTGGCCTGGAACGCCAGAAAATGATGATCCAGGACTAGGCAGCAACAGGCTGGCGTTATCAAGCTGGCAATGACCAAAATAAATGGTGCTTGTCTCTCTGATAGTGTCAGGCTGCTGCTGCTTGGTTTTGTATCTGTCTAGTTATGGAAAATAGGGGAGACCCCATCCATTAGTTTATTAAATAAATAAAATGCGTCGGGTCCCCCTCATTTTCCATAACCAGCCAGATACAGCCAAGCTGCAGCAGCCTGACAGGAAGGCAGGGGCCATTTATTTTTGGACACTGCTACCCTGATAGTGTCAGGATGCTGTTGGCTGGTTCTGTATCTGACTGGTTATGGAAAATGAAGGGGCGAAAGCATGCATTAGTTTATTAAATAAATAAAAAAAATACATAGGGTCCCCCTCATTTTCCATAACCAGCCAGATAGAAAATCAAGCAGCAGCAACCTGACGCTACCAGGGTGGCAGGGGCCATTTATTTTGGCCATTGTCACCATGATAGTGTCAGGCTACTGTTGCTTGGTTCTGTATCTGACTGGTTATAGAAAATAAGGGGGCCCATGCATTAGTTTATTAAATAAATAAATGAAAAAAAAATGTGTGGGGTCCCCCTCATTTTCCATAACCAGCCAGATACAAAACCAAGCAACAGCAGCCTGACGCTACCAGGGTGGCAGGGGCCATTTATTTTGGCCACTGCCAGCCTAATAACGCCAGCCTGCTGCCGCCCAGTCCAGGAGCGCCATTTTCTGGTGCTCCAGGCCTGACGGTATCTGGCTCTTCCCGGTACCCCTGGTGGTGGTGGGTACCGGGGTAATAAGCGTGGGGAGTTAGTGTTAGCCCTTCTACGGGCTAACACTAAGCCCGGCTTAATAATGGATGCCATCTATTAGATGGCTTCCACTACCAAGCCAAAAATAGGTAAGAAAAAAAACACCAATTTTAAAAGGTTCTTTATTGAAATAAAACTCCCCCGAGACCCCTCATTGACCCTTTTATTAAATCAAAACTGTAAAAATCTTTTTTCCGAAGTAGTCCTGTCTCTACCTGTAAAAAAAAAAAAAGTGAATGAGCTGCAAACAAAGACCCTGGCTGCATTAAGTCTGTTGTCATTATGAGGAGGTCTCTGCAGAGGCCCTGACCCCTGAATGCAGAGACTCCCTAATAATGAAAATAGACTGCCAACCCGGAAAAAAAAACTAACAGGTCCCCCCACCGCCGCAACCCGCACCTCCGCAAGCCGCCCGCCACCCATCCAACCCCCCTACCACCCCAGGTACTTACCACAGCACAGGGAAACCGCTCTTCCTCAGATGAAGACCGGAACTGCACTCCTACTTCCTGGACAGGTGACGTGACCTCAGTGGACGGCCGTGGCGCACGCACGCATGTACGCACCCAACCAATCAGGAAGAAGGCTGGGTGACGGCAGATGCAAGGACGCCGGTGAGCGTGGGCGGCGCGAGCCGCGCGACGAGTGGTGAGGCCGTGGCTGCAGCTGTCATTTTAGCCAAGTTAAACTTAGCTATAATGACAGCGGCGGGGGAAATCTTGCCGCCCCCTGAAGGGCCGCACAATCTGCCGCCTGAGGCGGAATACTCATTCCGCCTCATGGCAGAAGCGGCCCTGGTTACATTCGCCTTAACACCATACATACTAGATGGCCAGACAATCTTGCTGAAATTGGCAGGTTTGAGTAACACATATCTATGGCCACCTTTATAATTATTGGTCTGCCCAAAGACTAATCAATAGGCAGCTTTACTTAGATCAATGGGAAGATGGTATCTATATATAGGGCTTATTTTTACTCTCTTACAGATGAGATTTCACAACACAAGTATAGTGTAATTTGTTATGTCAGAACTATAGCAGGCTGTAATTTATCCTTTCTTTCTCAGAATACCTGTCATAATAAAATTCTTTTGACAAGTCACTGATCAGAAGACTGAGCAAGGAGCAGCGTGCTGCATTACCCCACTGTCAATCACCTCCATTTAGGCATCCCCTTAGACGTATAATGGAGCTGCCTAGACAGAGATTGCTGCAAGCAAGGAAAAGAAATGTCAGAGCATTCCTGAAAGATGATGCCAAAGTAAGAACCACATGGCACCAGAAAAGTAAGAACCACAGTACTGTCACTTTCTCCCTGGATCAAAATAATATCAGAGGCACTTGGCACTTTGGCCAATACTGTACAAATAGACTTGGCACCAGTACATTATCCCCACACTGGGATTTATTTACACTATTATTTTGTTTGGCTTCTTCATCTGTACTTATTGACTGTGTTTGGCATATTTGTGGTTAGTATTTCATAGATACAATTCTACAAGACATCACTGTCAGTTTTGCAATGAGACTACATGCTTTCTCTATGCTAAAAGCCTGTTTCTGACCCCTCAGATCAAGGATTCACAGAATAGACAACTATTAATTGATGGACAATAAACATAAAACCAGTTATAGCCATACATGCATACATCCAGAAAATTAGAACAAAGCAACAGGCAAAGGGAGGGACACAGTAACTTTCCATGCTTTCTAAGTGCCGCCTACTCCCCACCCTACAAAAGCGGGACATTCATCCCATAAGGTCAATTCTACACTGGAACCTAAACTTGGAATTACTGAGATATCCCACATGGTAATGTAACATTAAGAAATCCCAAAAAGTCATTATAACTTGACTCTGCTGTAAAACACATAAATGCTACCAATACTGAATTAAAGAACTAAAGCAATACACATCCAAGGCAATGATAATACACAGTAGTTCTTTAATGTGTCATCCCATGACATAATTTATCCCCCACTGGTGAACAAAAGAAGAGGGGTTTTATAAAAGAGTACTCAAATATTAGATTAAAAAAAAGAAGCTGCAGAAACACATAATATTTCTTACCCACCTGCCACAGTTCTGAAACCACCAAAAATTGCTTAGTTGGTTTGTAGTAATTTTCTGGTTAAGCAGCTGCTTAATAATACAATTCCCAGACTGCATTGCTTTGCCTCAGCTCATTGACTGCTGCATAAAATTGTACTTGCTGTATTCACTCAGTCTGCTTCTCTGCCTGTGGCATTGTTTAGGACATGGCAGCATCTTGTAAACACACCTTTTTCTGCCCTAAATGCCCCTAAAAGATGTATATGAAAATATAGTAGAGGATGATGATCATCTTGACAGGGAGGAGCAAGGAAGCTGCTGAAACAACAATACACTGAACCTAAACTCGGAATAATTTAAACACTTATATAACATGTCGATTCTTTGAGTGGACGGCAGAATCTGTCTGACCATAGAAGGGAGTCAATGGCACGGCGGAGATGATAGCGGGAGTGCACGAATACAATCGGCGAAATCCCCAGTGGGTTATCCACACGGATTTCTGAACCAACCCTAAATGCAGAGACATAAAGGAAAACAAAGTAAATCCTTGAAAAGTAATTTTATTTGGTCGGCTGTGCCTGGTTATGATGCCCCATCATTTTATATGGGAGCAGAAAGCCATGTATATATCAAACATTACAGATACTAGCAGGCTCCTGTCCCTTTAATGCTTGTAACAGTTATGGTGAGTCAGTAATTAAGAGACGACAAGGAGAAATATTTGCACCTGTCTTGTTTTCAAGTACTGCTTAATCTTAAGGAAATTGCACGGAACTTCCAAGGCTTCTCTAATGATGCCTAGTGCCTAGGCCTAATCTCCTAATCATGCTCAACCTCAACCATGAGGGTTATACTTAAGTGCAAAACTTTAATTGCAGCCACGGTCTATCATAACAGGCCCTGAAGCCATTTGTAGAGTGATTAGCAATACACATGCCCAGCACATGATGTAATGGTATCACTTTCTCCTTTAAGATCCAGCCCTTTCTCAGGCCAAATGACTGCTTATGACTACAACTCACAAAAGAAAAGAGAATCTCCTGACCTTTTCAGCTGATTCGCTTAATTACCTTTTAACACTGAAACTTAAAGGTTTAGGTGTTAAATGGGCAAACGTATTGATGTATGCTTTCCAAGCTATTGACTTCTTTTATGAGACCCCCTTTTAAAAGGAAACTGCCACAGAGATGAGCTGACAACCATGGATGAGGCTTTTGGAAACCCTGACAGTCAAATGGTTTAGGTAAAGTTTTTAGAAATGGATATTAAAAGAAAGTTGTGAAAAGAACCCTTTTCCAAAGTGAACATTTTTTCTTCTAATTCTCTCTCCATTATTCTCTAATGAGAATAATGAGAATAAAAATATGAGAATGAGAATATGCAGAATATAGGTTGAAGGTAAAGCCCCTCTTAAACGGGTCGATTATCGTCCGTGAGCATTGCTAGAAACTTTCCTTTGCCCAATAATCGGTCTGTGTAAAAGTGTCAGCAGTCTGCAACCCCCGCTCACTGGCTGATTTAATCTTTTGTGTGGCTTCAAAGTTGATATGCAGCCCATAGCAATATATTTAAATGGCCACAAGATTAATTGTGCTTTCTAAAGGCACTGCAAACAAGCACCGATCTCACTGATCCACACTCGATTACATCCTTGTATAGCATCATATCGGGCTGTTTAAAAGGACCCAAAGGTGGCAGTCTAAACAGAGGCACCAGACAATACACCATCACCTTTCAAAGACAACAGGAAGCAGTGTGATCCCTTATGTAATGCTGGCTTTACAATCTTGGACCAGGTGCAAACATCGTAAGACACTGGCCATTCTATGACCCGGCTGGGTCACAGAATTGACAGTGTCAGTGAAGATCATCCCGGCAGTACTGCAGTACTGGTTGGATGATCCTCAATTGTGCTGAATTGGGATGCAGGTGCATATGTGTGCGCCCGCATCCCATTTCACCATAGCACTCTCCGCAATCTCCATTGTGTAAACGGTCAGTGTTCTGCGGCTGCTATTCAATGAATAGCAGTCGCACAAAACTGACATGACAGTTTTTTGTGCGGCCACTAGGGATCCGGGCCGGAATGTATACTATGGAGGAGATTTATCAAACATGGTGTAAAGTGAAATTGGCTCATGTTATGTTGTGTGAACATAGCCTTATAATTGTAAAAAACACTACTCTCTAGTTTTTGGCAACTGTTCATCCCACACAAAAAAACCAAGACAATGCAAAAACAAGAATCATTTTCATTGTCATTTGACCGACTGACTGACTGACTAAACACCACCACGTGCTTACATTGTAGCAGAGTATCAACCCGCCAGTGCAGTCTCGATGTCTACCTTTTACTACCTTCTCTTCATTTCTTTTTTTTCATCTCTCTATAAAATTACACATTCCCCACTAGTTGTAAACCATATTTACATCAGCACCATATGCTAATATGCACTTCACTCTAACCCACCTAACTACTTCACAGAGTGACTCCATAAGAAGCATTTCAACGTCCTGTAGTGGCCAACTAGTTTCCACAACTTAACTAAATAGAAAATCTTTGACAGCCCCGAAACCTGAAAGATCTGGAGAAGGTCTGTATGAAGGAGTGGGACCCCCTTAGTATACATTCACATGTCCATCTGTTGCAAATTTGATGCAATATTAAGGAATCTAGTTATATTGGTTAACACAGCGTCAGATAAGCATTTCTAAGTGGTTACAGTGCAGTTACATCCAGTGACTCACATAGGGCATCTTCTCTGACCAGAGTCATTCACTTTTCCTTTTCCTTTCCAACCAAGCCAGGACATCTTGAGGACTTCTCCTGGCCATGGATAGCTTTCATTTTGCCAGAGCTGAAAGCTGAGGTGTGATTGGCTGTTATGGACAGTTTACATTTAATAACCCCCCCCTGGATTTATTAAATGTAAACTGTCCATAACAGCCAATCACACCTTAGCTTTCAGCTCTGGCAAAATGAATGCTGAGCTGTGATTGGTTGCTGTGGGCAGGTTTTACCAGTGTATATTTTACACCCTTTGATAAATTTAGGCCAAAGAGTTCTACTATATTTAATTTTCTATGCTACATTAACTTTTTAGACTAAGGTACGGACATTCCTTTGTAAAATTTTTGGTTTGCCTAACTTTGCTTGAACATTGCCCAGCTCTCTTGCCGTTCCACTCAGCAGTGGCTGAAGCTTAGAGGGAACAATCACTGTAACAGAGAAGAATCTGCTTTTCTAACCACCTGTCCTCTCAGTCCCATTCCCCCACATATTCTCCATTCTATGTCACCAGTTGTCTCCACTTGACCAAATTTATCATCTTCTTTTTGGCATCCTCTAGTCACCCCACTTCTTAAAAATCCCATACTTAAGCCCTCTTCTTCTGCTAACTGTAGCCCGGTTTCTAAAGTTTCCTTTGTTTCTAAACTTCTATAATGTAAGCTCAACACAAGGACTGGACCCCTAGACAAAATTAGCCCCAATTTTGCTACTGCTTTAATTTCATTAATTAGATTGCAAGCTCCTATGGATAAGAACCCCTCACAATCTGTCACATTATTTATCTTGTTTATTTATTTCACTTGTGTTAAGTATAAATCGTAAAAGCTCTGCAGAATATGTTGGCGCTACAAGTAATTGACGTGATAAAGGAAAGCAGATCAAGATTATTAACCAGAGGAGAAATAATTTTCTTACCTATTGTCCATGCCCAGCTCAATACTTCCCTTTGCTTAATCAGAAAGCTTGAAAATGGTCTTTTTATGAATCTGTGTATTTTACAGAGATTTTTCTTATGGCAACCGTTTAAAGAGGTATTCTGGTCAAAATATTTTTTTTTATTAATTAATAGTTTGCAGCAATGTAGAAATACATGCAATAATGTGTTTTTGCATGTCACTCACCCCCTCCAGGCAGGAAAAAGTGGCTGTAGGGTTTCCATTCCATGTCGCTCCTCACTTTCACAGTTAGGCTATGTTATCACTATGTAAAAGTATGTCCGTTGTTGCCATTGGCAACAACGACCGTACTTAATGCGCCTGTGAACACTGCCTTTACTTCAATGGGATCCCGGCCGGAGCATATACACATCGTATACGGGATCCCATGTGGACTTGCTAATGACTGACATGTCAGTTTTCTGCAACTGCAATTCAGTAAATTGCGGCCGTAGAAACCAATGTCAGTTCTCACAATGAAGCGAGCGGCTCCGGACGCTTGCTTCATTGTGTGCAGTGACAAGTTCTGATGCGGGCGCACGCTTATGCGCCCGCATCAGAACACTACAGCCAGAAAGATCATCCGGGATGATACGGGCTGAGACCGGCCTCATACGTTGTGTGAACATAGCCTTAAGATGCAAATGACAGTCCAAAATATAACAGAAAAGAGAGGGCACTCTTCTTCTTTATCTAAATGTTTAATAAAATGGACATGCTGGGCAGCTTGGCAAACGCCACACACCTAAAGGAAACGTACCGTGCCCTCTCTTTTCTGTTATAATTTATAGGCTATACTCCGCATCAAACTGCAAATTCCATGGATCGTAAAGTGAATGTACCATCCGGTACATCAGTTTTTTATATGATGCCGGTGCTGTGGTCCCTTTTTTGAACTGTGAGCCAGTTCCCGCACTCAGCACCGGTCTATTCCAAGGAACCGGCCCGGCATGAAGCATTGGAGGAGGGACGGCCAGCCCCCTGTGTGACGAAACCCCCTCCCCTCTGTGACGCAGCTCTATTCATTCTAATGGAGCCACGTCACAGAGGGGAGGAGCTGCCCCCAGTGCCTCATGCTTAGCTGGTGCTTGGGAACAGACCGGCACCGTGTGCGGGAACTGTCCCACAGTTCAAAAAAGGGACTGCGGCACCAGCATCCCGTCGCTGGTCTATTCATATAAAAAACCTAAATTGATGTACCCGATGTTACATTCACTTTAAAAGAAAAGCTAACCAATCAAGAACTCACAATCATGAGCTGCTGATCCAGAATCACAGATCACCTGGGAGACAGTTGTGCAGTAACTGCACCAAACAGTGCAGTAACTGCACCAAACAGAAGACAGAATAGAATTTATGATTCCTGCATCTCTAGCAGTCGTCCCAGGCTCTGGACCAGTTCTTAAATATACATGATATAAATGGCTTGTAATATAGTGGCAGACTAACCACGTTCTTTATTCAGATGCCACTTCTGGACAGAGATTCCCTAATCCTTATCCTCTTGTAAAGAGATGAATTACTTGAAATGTGTTCTCAGTCTGGCTGTAAGATCCACCTCTGCAGTTCCGGATTCTTGGTCCCATTAGCACCTTCTTGGAATGCTGCAACGGATTAAGTTGTGTATTTCTTTTTATGGACCATCCTTATTTCCCACACAAGGAATCTTTCAGCCAACGGTATAAACATGGGATTCCGTGAATTCCTATAAAGAAGTGTTGAAGTACAGGGTGGTATATTTATATATACTACTCGATTCACAGTTTAAATGTGCAAGAATGAAAGTTGCGTCATTTCCTCCCTTCCCCGGCACACCGCATCCTTATAAAGCACATTGCCTATAAATATTACATGTTTTCTGCAGAAAGGCTAAACTGTAATTCAATGCTCTGGTACTCAGAAACCTGGTTATTTTCTCAGCACTGACTGATCAGACAGTATTGGGTTTTCTAGAGTATGACTTTATACAGGGGCTAAATTGGGCAATCCTTTACTAGACAGAAAATGACACACTCTGCTAAGAAAAACACACAATTCTCTCCAATGCACTGGGGAATATTGCAAATAATGGTAACATCACATAAATATTTTAAAAAGAAAACAGTATATATATATATATATATATATATATATATATATATATATATATATACCAAAAATTGATGCAGGTCCGCGGAAAACACGCCAATCGGATGCACGGTCCTCTCAGGGTTTGGCTCCCAACCCCAGTATTACACAGAAGAACAGAAGGTGGAGGACAGCATCATCTTCAATCAAGTGCTAAATATTTATTGTGCCAATTCGCATAGTACAGTGCAACGTTTCAGCTCATATAGCCTGAGCCTTTTTCAAGCATGCTTGAAAAAGGCTCAGGATATATGAGCTGAAACGTTGCACTGTACTATGCGAATTGGCACAATAAATATTTAGCACTTGATTGACAGTATTGTCAATCACACACACACAGTGGTACCTTGGTTTAAGGGTAACTTGGATTAAGAGCGTTTTGCACAGCTTTTCACAGCAAGTGCTCACAGTTTTTAAAAATTGTGACTTGGTTTAGGAGCATTGCTTTGGTTTAGGAGCTCCCTGTACTGGGTGGGAGCAGGAGTGGAGGAGGGGCATGGCCTGCATAGCAGGGTCTACAGCACTGTACTCTGACCCAGGAAGTCTCCCTTAACCTTCCAAATCATAACAGATCCACTTCAGGCTGGGGCTTGCATCAGGGGACAGGACTGTGGAGGTAATCTCTCCATAGTTGTAACCCCTCTCTCCCCAGAGAGCATTTATGTGCCCACATCTGCCCTGCTCATTCCTTCATGCTCCCTGCAGTCTGTCAGCCCTTGTGTTTCCCTCCATTCCTGCTATATTCTGCCTGCACTCACACTCAGCTATACCCACTGCTGTATATAAAGTTTCTGTCACTGTCCTACACAGCTCTGTGATTCTCACTTCCTGATTGGTTCATGCTGTACACACACCCTTTCCCCATTGCCACCATATGACCACACAGACCGGTGACAGCAGCCCTGCTTCTCTATTCTAGCCTGTTGTAATACGCTACTGCATTGTGGGTATCTGCAGCTCCATCCTGTATCTACAAACTGCTGCAGTTTTTTCAGGTTTATGCACTTACTATACATTATACTCCACATGATGATTGCTATATATATATATATATATATATATATATATATATATATATATATATATATATATATATCCACAAAGAGAGAATGACAGCACATAAGAGTGCTTGGACATGTATGTATATGTGTGTGTGTGATTGTCTTCATTTTCTCTATGCACTTTACATATCTGTATAATATGCCCATGTGTGTAATAGGTGTGCATATAATTATGGGTAAATACTAGAGATGAGCAAACCAGGTTCGGGTTCGAGTCGATCCGAACCCGATCGTTTGGTATTTGATTAGCTGGGGCTGCTGAACTTGGAGAAAGTTCTAAGGTTGTCTGGAAAATTTTAATCCAGCCAATGACTATATCCATGATTTCCACATAGCCTTAGGGCTTTATCCAACTTCAGCAGCCACCGCTAATCAAATGCTGATAGTTCAGGTTCGGATCGACTCGAGCATGCTCCAGGTTCGCTCATCTCTAGTAAATAGTAAGAGACAGGGAGTTTGACTAGGTGGAATATTTTTCTTTTTGGTTATGGGCATACTTGCTGATTTTAGGCCAACTCACCCTATTCCTTCTACAAATATTTGTGATTACATTTGCCCTATTGTGACTTCTATAACCTTTATATTTTTCCATCTATGGGGCTGTTTGCGGTCTCATTTTTAGCGTCATTAACTTTAGTTTACACTGACAACATATTGGTGTTTTAGGAATTTGTAACATGAGAAAAAAAGGAGTGTGATTTCAACTTTTATTAAAGGAGGGGCTTTGCACAGTGTGTCTGCCCAGTGAGTTAATGGTGCTAGCACAGAAAGCAGTCAATCACCTATTTGCTGGGCAGAGATTGCCGGACATCCTTCCCCTGGGTACTGTATATAGAATACACAGTACAGGAGGGAACGGGACCCTGCTCGGTATAGCACTGTGTGGCAGCACTAGAACAGAGCAGGGGATCGGGAACTGCATCTAACCTGCTGATATGTCCCTATAGGACACAGGGCGATAAGGATGATGGTAGTTTTGGGATATTAGCAGTTTATTTAATATGCTAATGTAGCGGTTTAGTCCAATAGGGGGTGGGGCTATCAATCCACCCCATCCATCCACCCCTTTTAACTTTGAACATTCATTAGGAGGCCTGGCTGGGGCAGATCGGTGCACTGGGGGTCATAGCCCCGTCCTCAGTGCATCAAAATGCTACATTAGCATATTAAATAAACTCCTAATATCCTGAAAAAGGTGTTAAGGATGGTAAGAGAATTACCTCATCTTCAAGACCTTGTGTCCTATAGGCAATATTAGCAGGTTAGATGCTTCAAAAGTTATTAATCACAGTGGGTGTCACTACTCAATCCCTCTGTTATCAGGAGATATAGCCAGAAAGAGGACATGGCAGCAGTGCGATAGGTCTAGGTAGTGTCATAGACTTCCATTGACAGACTTAGCTGTAATTGAGATATGGCGTGGCTGCTGTGGTCTCTCCGAGCTGTATCTCCTGATCACAGTGGGTCTCAGCAGTGGCACCCACTGTGATCAATAATTTTTAGGCATTTACATATGAACAAGAAGGCCTATATATCATCAGTGAAAAAGACTGGAAATGAGTCAGGTGAGTTGGGTGACTGGAATCGGGTTAGTTGAGTGACCACAGTTCCTAACAAAGCAGCTTTAGGCTATGTTCACACAACGTGAACACCCAACTTGGGTCACGGAACGGCCAGTCTCAGCCCAGATTATCCCGGCCGGTGATCTTTCCGGCCGCGGAGCTCTGATGCGGGCGCAATAGCGCGCGCCCGCATCAGAGCTTTCCATAGCACACAGTGAAGCAAGCAGCCGCATGGGTTCCCGGCCGGAGCGCATAAGATGTGTGTACGCTCCGGCCGGGATCCCATTGAAAATAAGGCTATGTTCCACCCCTCAAAACTACGGCCGTAGTTCTGCAGCGAGAACTACGGCCGTAGTTTTACGTAGTGTGAACATAGCCTTAGGCCGCGAAACTGTGGTCACCCGACTCCTTCCTTCTCTGATCCTTGTATGTCCAATAAAGCCAGATGATTTGAACGCTAAGTTGGTGAGCGCCATCTTTTCATCTACATATCTGCCTCCCTACTCAAGTGCTGCAATAACGTCACAAATATTGGTCACGTAATGTTACAGCCAATGTCCAACCTCAGTAGTCCCATCCAATACAAGAAAGAAGAGGCTGCTGAGCCCAGTCACATGCACACTATACACAAGGTGATCACAGCACTTCTGGGAAGGGACACTTCAGCAGCAGCATATTAAGTGGTGGGTAAGGATTTTTTGTTGCTGTTTTTCCCTTACCCCCGTTCCAGCGTGGACACAATCTTTAAAAACTACTGGTAAATGTATATAAAACATAAATAAATAGGATAAAGCATGTCTCATAAAACACCACAAGAAGCTATTTCCCACCGTATCTGTATTCTGGTATTAATGTATCAATGCAGGAGGGCTTCCTACCTGTCAGGGATGCGTGTTATACAACATTTCAATTTCTTGTCTGCAGGCATTGTGTTTGCAGACAATGCATTGGAAAATGATTTGGTTATATATTTATAGAACAGACACTGCCACCTAGTGGGGAGTAAAATTGTGCAATGCACAGTAAAACAATATTGCAATTTTTATTCTGAACACCTGCAAGTAGCTTAAGGTGCAGCAAACCAGGAGACCAGCAGGCTCATTTTTACTACAGCATCAGTATTATTTCACTAACTTACAATAATAAATACATTTATAATCATTTTAACAGTAAGGGGTTTGCAAGTTATTTTTACTTGTCTCCTATTCACAGATTAAGTATGAGATTGCAACCTCTGGGCTCCCCAAGGATCTGTAGAACAACGCCCCAACTCCTTTTTTTTAATGGAGCCGCGTGACCCACTGCTCCATTCATCCTCTATAGAGCTACCAGAGATAGCTAAGCACTATACTTAGATATTTCTGGTGGCTCCATAGGGAATGAATGGATCTGAGTGTCACACAGCGATGATAGCTGAAGTCTTCAATTCCTCGGTGTTCACTTCCAGTGAAACCAGAAGAAAGCTTTCTGAGACATGGAGGGGGTGGGTGCATACCCCACACACAATGTCCAGTGTGGCCTTAGAGGGGAAGTCCGTCGTTGGCCATTTTCTTTTTCAAAAGAGCCAGAGAGGAGGTGCCTAACATAACCACATGCATCTACTTCCCTGGCTCTAGTGCAGGGGTCCGCTGTCCCCCACTCCGGTTTCCGGTCCTGCAGTCGCTTCCTGGTCTGAGCAGGGACAGGGTTGTGACATGTCAGCCCCTCTCAGCCAGTCAGCGGCCACAGTGGGGTCCTGCCTCGGGACAGGGAGATAGGTGCATGTTGTTTTCTTCAGCCTTCTCCTCCCAGGCGCTTTAAAAAAAATGGCTGATGCCAGTCTTCTCCTTTAAGCGGCATCAGTTCTTAAAGATGAAGTCCCTAAATCAAAAAATGACAGGAAGGCAGGGGTGTGTGGAAACATTATAAACAAAGTAAACTTACCTGTCCTCCTGCCTTGGAGTGTCACTGTTCTAATTGCAATCTCCTTGACTGGCCGAATTAGCAATCACTGTGACGTTGCAGCTGGAAGAGTCAGGTATGTGACGTGCAGTTGCGTAACTACTATCGGAACAGACCATGCAACTGCTAAGGAGCCCGTGGGGCAGGGGGGCCAGGCCCCCCTTGGCAAGACCCTAGGCCTTCTCCTTTAAGAGGAACTGATTACTATAGAGTCAGATTCCTATAACAAAACAGGGAAACTAGTAAACCAGGAATAAAATCTCTTAGCCATGTGCTTATCTTCTATCTAGCGAACACCCAGACCCCGACCAAACCAAACTTTTAAAGGAGAAGTCCAGCAAAAAATTTTATTAAAGTATTGTATTGCCCCACAAAAGTTATACAAATCACCAATATACACTTATTATGGGAAATGCTTATAAAGTGCTTTTTCCCTGCACTTACTACTGCATCAAGGGTTCACTTACTGGATAAAATGGTGATGTCACGACCCGACTCCCAGAGCTGTGCGGGCTGTGGCTGCTGGAGAGGATGATGGCAGAGGGATGCTCAGTGTCCCTCCAGTGCCCTGTGTCCCTCACAGGGGCGGATTACCTTTACCATAGGCCCCGGGCTATTTACCAAGCCTGGGCCCCCCCAACCCCACTGTAACTATGGACGGACTGGCATGGTGCTAATACTACAGGATAGATAATGTCATAATGCCCTGATTTGTCCAAAATTGCTGTAAAAAAGCAGCGATTTTATTGAAATTCATGGCAGAACTGTAGCCAGGAGAGAATACACCACTAAAAGCATGTCTTTTTGGGTGGCCAAGTGACAGTAAGGCTTTAATAAAACTGCATAAGGACTGAAATGTCATACACTAAAAAATAACTATTACTTAAAGTGACGCTGTCACCCCCCTTTCTGTGAGCGAGGCCAAGTGGGGTTGCAGCCATGAGCCCAATTGGCACAATACACCAACCATAAAAAGCATTTTTAACTGCAATTTTAACTTATTATAAAGTAATGTATGAAAACTGCAGAATTAAGGCTGTGTAGCTGTGTAGAGAAGTCCTCATACAGAAAGGAGGTGACAGTGTCACTTTAAATGCTTCCATTTTCCTGTCAGTTCAGAACTGCTGCCATTCCAGCAGTCCCTGTGGCAATGATATAGGGTATATCATTCACCTGAATGCTGCAGCCAATCCCTGGCCTAAGCTTTCTTGTGATGTACATATATACTGCTAAGGCCAGTGATTGAATGATCAGCAGTGAGTAGTTTTTTATATATATAGAATTTTCTGATCCTAGGAGATTTTCTTGACATCTCAGACAGCACCTTGATTTTTTACTTCCATAGAGTCCACACATGAAAACGTCTTCCTATTCCAGTATGGCCTCTTGAACCTTCAGAACTATTCTCTTTGAATCTTCACCACAGACTATTATACGGCTCTATATATGAACCCACAATACACTGTGAAGCACTAAGCTTAATGTTTGATTATGTTTCCTAATCTTTAAAGCTGGCTTGAGACATAAGAAATAAAGAGATGAGTTTCTACCAGACACCTTGGGCGCCACTTATCTAAAAGAAAATTATAGGAGCAAATTGGCTAAAATACACCATGTCCAATCCCTAGTTGATCCAAATGGAGGAAGTTGAGCTATCCCTATAGACTTGACATTTTTGCCAACTGAAATTGGTGGCATTTAGTGTTAAAACTTCTATGACTATAAATGTACAGGTCAATTTCATGGAGCTGAAGGGACTTAGCAGTAAACTAGACTGGCCAGAGAAAACACATGCACATATAGGCTAGGTTCACACTACGTATATTTCAATCAGTATTGTGGGCCTCATATTGCAACCAAAACCAGGAGTGGATTAAAAACACAGAAAGAATCTGTTCACACAATGTTGAAATTGAGTGGATGGCCGCCATTTAATGGCAAATATTTGCTGTTATTTTAGAACAACGGCTGTTGTATTGAAATAATGGCAGTTATTTACTGTTATATGGCGGCCATCCACTCAATTTCAACATTGTGTGGACAGAGCCTTTCTGTGTTTTTAACCTCTTAAGGACATAGGACGTACCGGTACGTCCTATGTCCTCATTAGCAGTTCAAAGCGGGGCCGCGCGGCGGCCCCGCTTTGAAGTGCCGCGATCCCGGGTGCCGCGTGTAGCCCGGGACCGCCGCTATTAGCGGGCACGGTCCGATCGCCGTGCCCGCTAATTAGCTAATCGGAGGCAGCTGTCAAAGTTGACAGCTGCCTCCGATTACCGGAGGCAACGTTTCCCTGGTGTCTAGTGGGGGAGATCGCTCCTCCGGGACCTTGTCCCGGAGGAGCGATCTCCCTGTCTGATGCCGGCCGGGGACGCGTCCAAGATGGCGCCGTCCTCGGCTCGGCACTCGTTTGTTTCCGGCTGCAGCAGCCGAAAGCAAACGAGTGCCGATCTCATGGATCTCTGCAGCATATCTATGCTGCAGAGATCTCTATGAGAGATCAAAGTGTATATACTAGAAGTCCCCCAGGGGGGCTTCTAGTATATGTGTAAAAAAAAAAAAAAAACGTGTTGTTAATAGTAAAAATCCCCCTCCCCTAATAAAAGTCTGAATCACCCCCCTTTCCCCAGGTTTTAAATAAAAGTAAACAAATAAATAAATAAATAAACATGTTTGGTATCGCCGCGTGCGTAATCGCCCGAACTATTAATTAATCACATTCCTGATCTCGTACGGTGAACGGCGTCAGCGCAAAAAAATCCCAAAGTGCAAAATTGCGCATTTTTGGTCGCATCAAATCCAGAAAAAATGTAATAAAAAGCGATCAAAAAGTCGTATATGCGCAATCAAGGTACCGATAGAAAGATCACATCATGGCGCAAAAAATGACACCTCGCACAGCCCCATAGACCAAAGGATAAAAGCGCTATAAGCCTGGGAATGGAGCGATTTTAAGGAATGTATATTGGTTAACAACGGTTTGAATTTTTTACAGGCCATCCGATACAATATAAGTTATACATGTTACATATCGTTTTAATCGTAACGACTTGAGGAACATGCATAACAAGTCAGTTTTACCCCAGGGCGAATGGCGTAAAAACACATTTCCCCCAAATAAAAGAAATGCGTTTTTTTTTTCAATTTCACCACACTTTGAATTTTTTTCTGGTTTCGCAGTGTACTTTATGCAAAAATTCAGCCTGTAATTGCAAAGTACAATTAGTGACGCAAGAAATAAGGGGTCATGTGGGTTTCTAGGTGGAAAAATGCAAGTGCTATGACCTTTTAAACACAAGGAGGAAAAACCGAAAACGTAAAAACGAAAATGGGCCATGTCCTTAAAGGGTTAATCCACTCCTGGTTTTGGTTGCAATATGAGGACCACAATACTGACGGAAATATACGTAGTGTGAACCCAGCCTATATAAGATGGAACATGGAAGACTAAACCAGCACTAACCATTGGCTGAGGTCCCAGGGGTCAGACCCCTAACAAACACAAAGTGGTGGAATATACATAGCTTAATGAGATGGGATTACCCCTTTTGAAGTAAGTTTACATGCAGATCATACACTATTTGCCAAATGATCCCCTCATTTTTTTTTCAGATCTTTATACTCAAAAACCCAAGTTTGCCTTCAGATATAGATGTGCATCCAGTTGACATGTGCTGTCATCTCCCAGGCGCTGCACGGTGTGACCCTACTTCATAACAATAGGACAAAGTGCCTGAATTCATTAGTAAATGACAATGTTTGTCACTTGTAATATGTGGGGAGCAGCCTCGTCCTCTGTGTAGTGGGTCCAAAAAAACACGGTAAAGAAGACGGGTGCCACATCTGCCTGCAGCAAACGCAGCCGCATATCAAGTTGCTCACAACCGTTGTGCAAGTTCTGCTTTATGGATGTGCAAGACATTATCATAATACGTTAACTATTTAAAGATCATTTCTGGAATTAGTCATCTTATTGTTCAAACCCTTACCTACTTTCTCCTTAGGCCCCATTCACACTGTGCTTTTGTGCCAGGTGTAAGGTGTAGGGTTTGTTTGCAGGATTAGGCCATGTCCCCAATGTATAAGTTCCATAGTAATCCCTTACTACGGAACCTACTGTACGTAGTGCTGCCTTTTTATTGAATCCCGGACAGAGTGTATACACAAGGTATACACTCCAGCCAGGATCCGTAGCAGCGCCACAAGAAACGTATATGTCAGTTTTCTGCAGCTGCTATTCATTGAATAGCAGCCATAAAAAACCCTTTCAGTTCACACAAACTGACCGCACGCTCCATTGTGTGCAGCGGGAAATTTGGATGCACTCGAATTCAGTGGCAGTACATTTATACTGCAGTACCGGCCAGGATGATCTTTTCTGACAACAGCCATTCCGTGAACCGGCCGGGTCACAGAACGGCCCGTTTCTTACAGAGTGGGAACATGGTCTTAAACAGCACAGTATGGCTACGGATTTGGATCCTGCGTAACTGAAGGAAAAGATGGATAGCTGTGTAATATATGCTGACATACAGGATACGTAAGTATAAGTTATTTAGTGTTAGTCAGTGGTTATATTAATATATATGCTTAAAGTGAATGTACCATCAGTTTAGCCCAAGGATAGAATGGCGCTGGTGCGGGGAAGCCGATGTCGTGGTTCTTTTTCTTTTCAAAAGAATCAATGGAGCCGCATCATAGAGGGTAGGGGGTTTCCTCCCACTGGGGGCAGGCCGGCCTGCCTGCAGTGCTTCACCGCCGGCTGAAGCCCAGGAATAGAACGGCGCTGTACGCGGGGGAAAAAAAGGACCACATCGGCAGCTTCCCCGCGCCGGCACCATTCAATCCATGGGATAAACTTAAAGCAAGTGTAATGATGGTACATTAGTTTAAACTTTGAAAAAAAAACATAGTGTGAACAGGAGCTATGCTTGATCTTCTGTTGGCCCTATGTCCTAGGAGATTAACCAGATGATAGGTAATAAGTGTCTGATCACTGGAGAGGCCTAACTTTACGTAAGGATGGGGGTGCTTTGTTCCCTGTTTTAGGTAGGGGCCAAGCATGTGCATCTGCTGTTCCAATCAAAGACTATGGGAGTGATAGATCTGGCTGTGCTGTACTCTGATGTCTCCATCGCTTCCATAGAGTTGAACAGAGCACCTGGACACACACTTGCCTGCTGTTTTATTTAGCAAGACCATCATTCTTATGATCAGTGGGAGAACTATTAAACTATGCATAGATAAGTGACATATTTGACAAACACATTGGAGAGTCAGGATAAGAATACACCCCCTTTGAATGTGGCTAATCTGCATCCAAAATTGCAACTAAATCATAGCAAAAAAAAAAAAAAAAAATGTAGCATGCTTTTCTGGTGTGTATGTTGTGGTGTACTATTCCAAAGGAAAACTATTTATTGTGACCATACCCACAATATGTACAAAGTGTTAGACTGACACCCCAAGGTATCAGAGGAGACTCTAGAGGGCACACATTCTGGCACAATTTGCATTCAGTACATTCACGATTCAGCAGAATCTTCTTGCCATGTTCTTGAATTCTTCTTGCCAAGGTCCATTTTTTTCTGGGCTGATTCCCAATTATGGTAATTATTAGACACTCACACAAAACTCGTAATTTGCCGCTTGATAGTTTAGGATGTATTCAAGGCATTGTCTGCTTTGGGCAATCTCTTTGCGTTACAAGGGCTGTTGGTGGAAAGACATAGGTGGCCAGCGTGTAGGGACACTACGGGGGACATTTACTAAGATTGGAATGAGTATGCCAGTTTTAAATAAAACCCTATCCTCCCCCCCCCCCCATTTACACAGCCAGATTTATTAAGAGACGCACACCTCTTAATAAAGGCGGACGGACTTGCGTCTGTCCCATCACTTGAGCAGAAATCTACACCTGCTACAGAGCATGTGTAGATTCCTGCATGGTTTATGACTTGCGTACACCACGTAAAAGGTAAAAATTCTGCACCTCTTCCGTGTCGTACGCCAGGGGTGCAACTTTCATGAATGTGCCCCTATGTCTGAAATGGGAGGCAGGCTCAAAGGTTCTTTATGATGAGTGAGTGAGGAGACGAGTTCTGGCTGCAGTCTCATGCATTGGCTGATTGCTGACACATTTACATGGGCCGAATTAATGTTTCTGGTAATAATTGGCCCTTGTAAAAGGGCCTATAGTGTGGCTCCTAGACAGTCATACAGAGTCAGTTCAACAACTCCAGGCTTTCCCAGAAACAACTGCAGACAAGAATGACAGTAACAGCTCTTTTTAGAAGGGAGGTGTGCTACTTTATTT
This sequence comes from Dendropsophus ebraccatus, assembly GCF_027789765.1. Classification (NCBI taxonomy): domain Eukaryota; kingdom Metazoa; phylum Chordata; class Amphibia; order Anura; family Hylidae; genus Dendropsophus; species Dendropsophus ebraccatus. The sequence continues at coordinate 48,826,365 of NC_091457.1, read as the reverse complement.
TGTTTCAAACACAACTTTCTAGGCTGCTGTCCCTTTGGCTACTCAGCAAGGCCAGTGTTCTCTAACAAAAATCACTTGGTGAGACCAATGTACTTTAAAGTGACTCTGTACCCACAATCTGACCCCCCAAACTGCTTGTACCATCGGATAGCTGCTTTTAATCTAAGATCTGTCCTGGGGTCCGTTCGGCAGCTGATGCAGTTATTGTCCTAAAAACAACTTTTAAACTTGCAGCCCTGTGTCAAATTGGTGTGGCCTTGAGTGTGTATGCCCTTACCTTGCACCACCCCTCTGTCCCTCCTCCCCGCCCTCTTCATCATTAGGAATGCTCCAGGCAGTATTTCTACTATTCATCACCTGTGTGAGCACGGCACATAGGCTGGATCGTTAAGGCACCTGTGCAGTGTTCAGACAAGTGGGGAATAGAAGAAATTCTGCCAGGGCCATTCCTAATGGTAAAGAGGGTTGGGAGAAGGGACGGAGAGGCGGTGCAAGTTTAGGGCATACACACTCTAGGCCACGCCAATTTGAAACAGGGCTGTAAGTTTAAAAGTTGTTTTTTAGGACAATAACTGCATCAGCTGCCGAACGGACCCCAGGACAGATCTTGGATTAAAAACAGCTATCCGAAGGTACAAGCGGTTTGGGGGGGTCAGATTGTGGGTACAGAGTTTCTTTAACTAACAGTCTCTTGTAATGCTGTAACAAAGTTTCTGCATACAAGATAAGGGAATCTTCATCAATTACCTTCATCAATGTAACTTGAAGCCAATGGACCCCAGTGCAAAATGTGCAACAGTTACACCCCTTTCAATTACAGACAACATTGAATATTAACTGTAATGGAGTTATGGAGTTGTCCCTTGTAGTCTATGTGCCGATACACTGATCCCATTATATGTCTACAATGTCTACATGAATAAAATCCAAGAGACTATTTGTTTTGAACATTGTGTATACTCTTTATAATCTTCATGTAACAGCGGATTCAGCCCACAGACATTACAAAAGGACTACGTTATCCTCCCCAGACAAGGGATACATCATTTCTCGCCTTGTTGAGAATCACCATGAAAGACAAAGATTAAATTGAACATTCCTCTGCAAGCCGTGTAATTGAATTAACAATTAAAACATGGAATAAAAATTACGATGCTTACAGGAATTCTTAACAATTATAACTCATACAAAGGTTTTTCAGAATGTGTGAAAATGTACTCATATCGATAATTCAGACATGTTTCACTGACTATACTGTACAAGGTAAGAACAGCACAATTTAGTTGGAGTGATGTGGTATGTACTCTTTCTGGGACTTGTTCTCCAGATATTTGTAAAAAGCTCTGCGACTCTCCAGGTTCTGCAGGTTCTGACTTGCTTTAAAAAAAAAAAAGTGTGGTGCCTGCAAAGTGCCACAAAGTAATTGCCTTATGTGTCTCAGAGATGACACAGCTGAGCTCAACAAAGCTTCCAAGGTGTCTGTGTGTTGTGAACCAGGAGTGAAAGAAATGCTCTGTCCCACAACCTGCAGTAACATTATCAGAGAAGAGTATTCTGTCTCATAGGCTGCAGTCACATCATCCGAGAAGCATGCTGTCTCAGAGACTGAAGACACTTTATTAGATCTGCTGGGTCTGCCTGACAGGCTGAAGATACTTTATTAGAGGTGCTGGGTCTGTCTCACAGGCTGCAGACACTTTTTTAGAGGTTCTGGGTCTGTCTCAAAGACTGCAGACACTTTATTAGATCTGCTGGGTCTGTCTTGAAGGCTGCAGACACTTTATTAGAGGTGCTGGGTCTGTCTCACAGGCTGCAGACACTTTTTTAGAGGTTCTGGGTCTGTCTCGAAGGCTGCAGACACTTTATTAGATCTGCTGGGTCTGTCTCAAAGGCTGCAGATATTTTATTAGAGGTGCTGGGTCTGTCTCAAAGGCTGCAAACACTTTATTAGAGGCGCACAGGCTGCAGTCATATTATAAGAAAAGCATGGTCTGTCTTACAGGCTGAGGTCACATTATTAGAGGTGCAGGGTCTGTCTCACCGGCTGCAGTCACATTAAAAAAAAGCATGGTCTGTCTTACAGGCTGAGGTCACATTATTAGAGGTGCAGGGTCTGTCTCACAGGCTGTAGTCACATTATAAGAAAAGCATGGTCTGTCTTACAGGCTGAAGTCACATAATTAGAGGTGCAGGGTCTGTCTCACAGGCTGTAGTCACATTATAAGAAAAGCATGGTCTGTCTTACAGGCTGAGGTCACATAATTAGAGGTGCAGGGTCTGTCTCACAGGCTGTAGTCACATTATAAGAAAAGCATGGTCTGTCTTACAGGCTGAAGTCACATAATTAGAGGTGCAGGGTCTGTCTCACAGGCTGCAGTAACATTATCAGAGAAGGTGCCTTTTCTTCTTAAGTCCACTCTAATATTTAAGTGTCTGTCACTGTCGTTATAACTTTCAAAATCTAAATCAACAGTAGATGTGAAATAAAGCAATTTACATTATTTTTTTAGTGATTGAAAACACAGCACTTCCTGTGTTTAGACTCTTTTTTTCAATGAGTCTAAACACAGGAAGTCCCATGTTTCCCAGGCCACCTGTGTGCTCAGAGAGAAGGCAGTCATTTTATTGATAGAAACATTGAGCCGTGACTCTCTGTACTGGCTAGGACTTCATGTGTTTAGTCTCTCTTTTTTTTTAACCAGCATATGACTAAAGATCTGCCTTCAGGCGACTGGACCTGAATTTCTGGTAAGTTCAGCTTTGTTATAAAGCTTGAGAACTAAAAAAAAAAATAATGAATGTAAATTGCAATCTTGCTTTGTATCACATCTACTGTTGATTAGAATTTTGAAAGTTATAATGACAGGTACACTTTAAGAGTTTGAGAGGGAGTTACGTGTAGTATAGTGTACTCCTTTCCAGACATTATGCTTATTTTCTTTCAGTAATTTCTTTCTCTTCTCAGGAAAAAATGAAGAGGACATATACTCCCCACAGAAACCTGCAGGGAAATCACTATTTGTGGGGAAATCTCTTAGAACTGATCACAACTATAATACATATACCGCTGTTAGCAGATCCTAATAGAGATGTTAAACATTCTCTTACAATCTCTAGGGGTTATAGAGAAAAAAATGTTGTTTCATTCCAGCGTGCACTGCAGGGAGAGAGGGAGGAAATAGCTATTTGTGCGTTGCTGGTCCATATCTAGTCATAGCTCTCTGCCTGTCAGCGCACTCTACAGAGATGATTGACAGGCAAAGAGGCTTCTAACGCAGAGCTGTGACTAGTCACAGCTCAGATGACTAGTTTCAACCTCTCTCACTGCAGCATGCAACGGAATAAAAACAAAGTTTTCTACCCCCCAATGTTATACCCCCTAGGACAATGGCAGACAAAGTATAGTAAGAGAATGCTATAGCAGATCTGTAAGGAGCTGCTAAAAGTGTTTTCTGCGTTATACTAGTGATTGGTTCCCTTTAAACAAAACAGATGAGTGTGAAGCTGGGTACATCTGCCAGTGTGTTATTTAATATACTTTCTATAGCGATTCCTTTAAAGGACACCTGTCACCCCCCGTGCCGGGGTGACAGGCTCCCGACCCCGTTAGATCCCCCTATACTTGTGTGATCCCGCTTCCTGAGCCGGCCGGGTCCCGGAGATATCAGCGCCCGAAGCCCGGCGCGCGTGCTGAGAGATGAGTCCGATGCCCATAGAGAATGACGGAGCATCAGACTCCCCATTCATTCTCTATGGGCGTCTGACTCTGCTGTCAGCGCGCGCCGGGCTTCGGGCGCTGATATCTCCAGGACCCGGTGGGATAACGTAAGTATAGGGGGATCTAACGGGGGGTCGGGAGCCTGTCACCCCGGCACGGGGGGGTGACAGGTCCTCTTTAAGGTTTTATGATCTCTGTTTGCTGTCTTTCAATATAAAGCTTCATTATTTCGTTTAAGTGGATAGGACTCTGTGCTGTCATGTAATGGACACATAGGTGCTGGCTTGTTACAAGACACAGTTTTTAGAACTCTACTGTAGCAAACCACACTCATCTTTATCCACCAAGGCCATGTCATGACTAGGGATGAGCGAACCTGCTGAGGTTCGGGTTCGTATGAACCTGAACTCTCGGCTTCTGATTCCCGCTGTCTGCCCGCTCCATGGAGACGGTGGATACGGCCGGAGGACTGCCTGGAAAACTGGGATACAGCCATAGCCATAGGCGGTATACCAGTTTTCCAGACGGTCCTTCGGCTGTATCCACCCTCTCCACAGAGCGGGCAGACAGCGGCAGTCAGAAGCCGAGAGTTCAGGTTCATACGAACCCGAACCTCAGCAGGATCGCTCATCTCATGACATTTGGAGATTTATCACATTGTATTATAGGATCATTCTCTTTGTGGCCTAATGCAACCAATCAAAGCTCAGCTTTCATTTCTCATATTGCTCCTGGAAATTGAAAGCTAAGCTGTGATTGGTTGTTATGGGCAATAATCAGACTCTTACTAGGACTGTCTGATATGTCTCCCTATTTGCAGTGATAAATCCCTCCTCTCCGCCCACTGTACATAGGACACGCCTGCATTAGTGGATGTTTCTTCTACAACTAGCGACTGCAATCTCTCTATCGCCATCTTTATCCCTCTAATGTGAAGCAAATAAGTGCTGACCACCGCCTGAGAGCGGCTCCCCAGCAACACAGGTAGAAACTACAAGGACCATGATCCTTCTCATCACGTGGTTTTATGTTTGACGTCACTTCCGTTCGTTGGTTTCCGGCCAGTGCAGCCAGCTGGAGACAAGATGGCGGTGTCCGGGGAACCTGTCAGACTGGAGAGAGGTGAGGGGAGGACAGGGGAGGCGCGGGTGTACACAGCGCTGTATCGGGCACAGAGAGATACAGTGCGGTTCTGTGGACTCCGCGGCTGATGTGTGTATGTGGGCAGAGGCTGGCACAGTGCGGGGGTCATGTCAGATGTGCCGGCCGCTGTGTGTGCGAGTGTGCGGGCAGCGGAGGACGGGAGCGGGCTTTGTGGGGGTCCGGAGCACCGGCTGTACCTCTACTGATGGCGGAGCACCCTGGATGAGGGACCCGCAGACTGGAGCAATGGATCCCAGATACAGGAACCTCAGTGTCAGGAGAAGGAGAAGCAAGATAGAGGGCGCTGAGGACTCACTACCCTGCAGCCCGGTCACCTGTCACTGATCCCCCACTACCCTGCAGCCGGGTCACCTGTCACTGATCATCTATTACCCTGCAGCCTGGTCACCTGTCACTGATCACCCACTACCCTGCAGCCTGGTCACCTGTCACTGATCCCCCACTACCCTGCAGCCGGGTCACCTGTCACTGATCATCTATTACCCTGCAGCCTGGTCACCTGTCACTGATCACCCACTACCCTGCAGCCTGGTCACCTGTCACTGATCCCCCACTACCCTGCAGCCTGGTCACTTGTCACTGATCCCCACTACCCTGCAGCCTGGTCACCTGTCACTGATCCCCACTACCCTGCAGCCCGGTCACCTGTCACTGATCCCCCACTACCCTGCAGCCTGGTCACCTGTCACTGATCCCCACTACCCTGCAGCCTGGTCACCTGTCACTGATCCCCACTACCCTGCAGCCTGGTCACCTGTCACTGATCCCCCACTACCCTGCAGCCTGGTCACCTGTCACTAATCCCCCACTACCCTGCAGCCTGGTCACCTGTCACTGATCCCCCACTACCCTGCAGCCTGGTCACCTGTCACTGATCACCCACTACCCTGCAGCCTGGTCACCTGTCACTGATCCCCCACTACCCTGCAGCCCGGTCACCTGTCACTGATCCCCCACTACCCTGCAGCCTGGTCACCTGTCACTGATCACCCACTACCCTGCAGCCTGGTCACCTGTCACTGATCCCCCACTACCCTGCAGCCCGGTCACCTGTCACTGATCCCCCACTACCCTGCAGCCTGGTCACCTGTCACTGATCACCCACTACCCTGCAGCCTGGTCACTTGTCACTGATCCCCCACTACCCTGCAGCCTGGTCACCTGTCACTGATCCCCCATTATCCCGGAGCCTGGTCACTTGTCACTGACCCCTCATTATCTTGTAGCCCGGTCACCTGTCACTGAGGATCCATTATCACTTCTTTTCCTTTGAACCAGGATAGTACAGATGTGCTCCACACCTTTATAAATATCACTGTTTTTGTAGGGATGGAAAGTCTAGGTGAGTATAAACATCCAATGTGCCCAACCTAGTCAGCAACTGTCGCACTGATTCACTCCATCTAGGAATCTCAAGGGGAGGAATGGGTCCTGAAAACGCTCTTGGCACTTTCCTCAGTTCTTCTTTACAGCTGCTTTCCTGGCAACCAGATATACAGTGACATGCCACACAGCTTTGTTTTAGTGGGTATGACTGTGTATTACAGATGAACCCCGCCGATCATAAAGTGGCAATCTCTCGTGTTTGAGATAGGAGTATGCAACTACGTACACAGTATACAGTTATATACAGTTATGCAACTCTATTGTCATAGCGAAATTGCCCTGTTTCCTCCTTTTCCTAAAAAGTAAAAATAATCTGTCTTACTTTCCTCAGACATCTCAAGGGCCATTGAGCTGCTGGAGAAGCTCCAGAGGAGCGGAGAAGTTCCCCCACATAAACTCCACGCCTTGCAGAGAGTCCTGCAGAGTGACTTCTGTACAGCTGTGAGAGAGGTCAGCGTCATGTGTAAGGGGCATGTGCCCAATACTGTGGTGTTTATATCTGGTGGTCTCCAAAGTTAAGCCACACTCCTGCCATTGGATGCAGGGTGAATTTGTCTTAGGTTTCAGTACCTGATTTTCTTACAGGTCTATGAACATGTGTATGAGACTGTGGACATTAATAGCAGCCCAGAAGTGAGGGCCAATGCCACTGCTAAGGTAAGGTAGTATTGATATGGATTTACAGTACAATATAGTACATTTAGTCCTGTTTTTCCTGCTTTTTTATTTTCTACATTTTATGTTCATATTAAGTATATGAAAACTATAATGGTAGTAAGCAGACCAGAATATGTTTTATATTTCACATTCTTTAGTGTAGCCCCCTTTTGCCTTAAAGGAGAAGTCCATAATAATCAAATCCATCAGGTGCAGGGGGAAATTGGTTACAAGTTTGCACTTACCTCTCCCTGTGCTTATGGTGAGTGGTGGGACCGGCCATGGGACCCCCACCAAAAGGCATTTCCAGAAGTCATCACAACTCGTGAGGGAGGAGAGAGGAGAGAGGACTGTCCCGGCTGATGGACAAGCCACTCAGTCAATGACTGGAGCGTCGTCCCACTCCCAGTAACTGACTGGCTGAGTGGCAGCTGGGTCGTGATGTTTCAGCTCCGGAGGCTCCTGTAGCCGGTCCCCCCGCTCACCGTGGGCATGGGGACAGGTAAGTTAATATTTGTAATCAATTTCACCCCTGCCAGCTGCCGCATTTTATAATCAGCTGGACTTCTCCTTTAACAACGGCTTTGCACATTCTTTATGTTCTCCGCTAGCATCACAAGGTAGTCACCTAGATTGTTTTTCAATTAAAGGGGTTTGCTTGATTAAAAACACATACATGCTTTCTTCCAAAAACAGCACCACTTTTGTCCTAAGTTGTGTGGTATAAAGGTCAACTGAAGTGAATGGAAGTGCACTTGTAATACCACACACAACCTGAAGACAGGTGTGGCACTTTATTTTTGGAAGAAATCGGCTATGTTTTTCTATTCCTGGGTTACCCTTTGAAAGGTGTCTTGTCAAGAGTTAGTTATGGAAGATTGAGCTTTCATAATGTGTCTTAGACCCTCAGTTGTGCAAAGCTAGGATTGGTACACAGTTCTGTAGAATGTTTAGCTATTGTCCTAACCAGGTAGGTGTAGATATAATGCTGTAAAGTAAGAATGCTGTCAAAATAGTGTTAGTTATTAAATTTAATCAATTAACAAAATATAAAGTGAATGAACAGAAAGAGAAATCTATATCACATTCATATCATCACCAGGACTCCTTGTTATTTTTACACTGAAGATAGTTGCTTAAAAGGTTTTCCAGAAAAAAAGGATCAGTCACTGATCCTTAGGATGCCGACACCTGGCAACTACACCGATCAGCTGTTCATTGCCCCCACACTGCTCTACGAACAGGGTTCATCTCCATTCACGGTGTAGCAGTGGCAGTGGGTGACTGCAGCTGAGGTCCTGTTTAAATCTTCACAGGACTTTACTGATATAACTGCGCGGCTGTATCAGTACAGTCCTGCGAGGATTTAAACACTTTCAGCTCTCCTGACATGAAATTCATACATGATGCTGGGAGGGCTGCGGGTCCGCACATAAGCTTTGTCAGAATAAGGTCTGAGCCTTCAGATGGACTGGAGGTTTCCTAGTAAGGAACAGATAGCGAGGGGTAAAAAAGAAAGATGGTGTAATACTCATTGTCCATTAGATGTCAGTATAGTAGCTACAGTCAAGTCACATTATTATGACCATCAGCTGATAAATGCTGTGTGCATTGCGGAGCATGGTGAGTAGGAGAGAGTGCATAGAGCGAACACAATTATCTAGGTGCTCCCACAGATGCTTAAAGAGTCACTGTCGTTTTTTGTTTTTGTTTTTTTGCAGAAATCAATAGTCCAGGCGATTTTAAGAAACTTTGTAATTGGGTTTATTAGCCAAATCTGCCATTATCTGCATGTAAAAAGCCTTTTCCCAGGTCCCCCCCTCCTTCCTCTTTTTCATCCACTCCAAAAAATCTGAAAATTGTGACTTGTTGCAGGAGTCGTCCCCTGTCTGTTCTAGGGAGAGGGGAGGGGGGAGGGGGGAGGAGGGAGTTAGCCGACAGCAGAAAGCAGATAACAGAGGATTACAGGCATGGAGCTGGGTGACAGCTGTAATCTGAGCTCAGACAGGTCACTGGTGACTGTCACAGGAGATATCCCGTGAGGGATTTGTAGATTAACTCTTTGTTGTCCTGTTTTGGTCTTTTCTTTAGCTCTCTCCATAGGAGAACAATGAAGACAGGGGGGAGAGCTTCAAACTGCTTTTTCATGATAAAAATGCATTTTTCGGATAATAAACCCAATTACAAAGTTTCTTAAAATCGCCTGGACTATTGATTTCTGCAAAAAAAAAATCACGACAGTGACACTTTAAGATGCTTGGTTTTAGTCTTCATGGTATTTCTTTGATGTTTCTTGCCTGATATGCCAACTTCCATCTATTCGATGAAGCAGAAAACATCCCTCATCGGGAAAGGCAACCCATTGCCAATCAGTGGAGGTCCAATACACAGTAGGGCTAGCTGAACTGTTTTAGACGCATCTGGTAGCCCCCTAATTCTTTCTGGCAGTGGCACGTCTGTCTGCCCTCACACACTTTCTCTTTTATTTTGGATGTCTGTCTGCTTTAGTGAAAATGTAGGTGGCCGGTTATAGCATGATGTGTATAGATACTTTCTACTGGCCTGGCAATTGAATCAATAGATGTTGTTTTAGTGTGACTTTTAAAGCGACTCTGCACCCACAATCTGACCCCCCCCCCCCCAAACCACTTGTACCTTCAGATAGCTGCTTTTAATCCAAGATCTGTCCTGGGGTCCATTCAGCAGGTGATGCAGTTATTATCCTAAAAAACAACTTAATCTTGCAGCCTTGTGTCAAATTGGCGTGGCCTAGAGTACCCATGTCATAAGATTGCAGCACCCCTCCATCCTTCCTCCCCGCCCTCCTCATCATTAGGAATGCCCCTGGAACATTTTCTCCTAATCCTCACCTATCTGAACACGGCACAAGTGCCTTAGCGATCCAGTACATGTGCAGTGTTCACACAGGTGAGGAACTGGAGAAAATGTTCCAGGGGCATTCCTAATGGTGTGGAGGAGGGACGGAGGGGTGTCGCAATCCTATGACATGGGTACTCTAGGCCAGGCCAATTTGACTCAGGGCTGCAAGTTTAGGAGTTGTTTTTTAGGACAATAACCATCACCTGCCGAACGAACCCCAGGACAGATCTTGGATTAAAAGCAGCTATCCGAAGGTACAAGTGGTTTGGGGGATCAGATTATGGGTACAGAGTCGCTTTAAAGATTAGGATCCTTTAATAAATGTCTTTTGTAGTGACCCAACAAAATTATTGAGGATGGTACCCTGTAAAATTGGTAGGTCCTATAATTTACAAGGCAGACGAATGAAGCGATTTGTACATTAATGGCTGCAGCTACTCCACTGACATCTAGTGGTTGACAGTGGGTAGTCATTGAAAATGACTTAACCACCAGTAATATCATTATGGAACCATTTTCTCAGAGAAGATGGGTCCTGCAATTAGGGGACATGTTGGCTTTTTTGTGATGTTGCTTGTTACGTTACAAACTTGGTAAGTTAGTAATACTGTGTTGCTGTGATCACTGATGGTAAGACTTGCTCTTTTCTAGGCTACAGTTGCTGCCTTTGCAGCCAGTGAAGGTCATTCTCACCCGAGAGTTGTTGAACTCCCTAAAACAGAAGAAGGACTTGGATTCAACATAATGGGAGGAAAAGAGCAGAACTCCCCCATCTATATTTCTCGCATCATCCCTGGTGGTATAGCAGATAGACATGGTGGCCTCAAGCGTGGGGACCAGCTGCTGTCTGTTAATGGAGTGGTAAGGATCATCCTATCATCTAATAGGAAAGTTCAGTGAAAAAAAATGACAACTTTTCTTTATAGAATTCTAGGAACTGTTGTCCTCCACTTACCAGCACATCAGAAGCTGTAAAGAAAATATTCTCTTATAACGCGTCAGTCCTGGAGACACTTTCTTTTTCAGTCATTTATTGGGTAATCCTTTTGTTTTACTTCCCCATCTCAGCCATAGCAAAACCGGTACCTTACTGCAAAGGCACTTACAAACAGCAGCCCAAATCTCTGCTTCCAGGACCCCTATGTAACTTGTGTTTTATCAAATTGTCAGTATCATGAAACAGTTATGAGTGCTGGTGCCACATAAATGGGTTATTAGAGAAGTTATTACCTAGTGATGGTTTATGGGCAGTGTATGTGTGATATTGGTGGCTACAGTCAGGTTTCATACTGCTGACACTTTTAGCCATTATAGCAAGTAGTTCCATGGTACCATTCATATAGCTGCCTATACTTCTATAATGTAAAAAACATGCCTTTATTTTCCCATGCAAAGAGTCCAGAGGCTTTCCCAAGCTGAAATTTTGAGGGCTGTAATGCCTTCTTGCTCCCCCTCCTATCCCTAACACTGCTTGATGCTCAGCTTCCAGCTGACTATCGATTAAGCATTTCTCCTTCAGACATGAGAGCTACCTGTATCCCTGACGTAGAAGGAATTAGGTGTGATCACCATCCTGTCCATAGTTGGAAAGGCTCAGACCTTAAAGGGGAACTCTGCCAGCTCTGCATTATGCCACGCGGGACCCAGGCCACTTCCAGGTCTGAGAGGGGACCTGGGACGTAGTGTGGCAGGCCCGCTCAGCCAGGAGCATCTGAGAACATGCCTCGGGCCACCCATTCTCCACAGCTGTCTGTGTTTTGGAAACATCCAGTGGTGTCCCACTTCCTCCGGAAATGGCCGGTCAGCATAGAGCTTATACTGTCAATCCCGACTGACCATTTCGGGGGGGAGCAGGACAGGTAAGTATGCATTGCAGACATGTCCCCTGCTGTCCCAGCAGGCTGCCTAATTATTAATTTATCATAGACAACCTCTTTAATGTACAGTTACAGCAGGGGTCGGGTGGGGTAGTGTGAGGAGGCTCGGGAGCCGGGCTGCAGACAGTTCTGCCACTAGTGACAGACATTGGACATCTGTCAGATGCTGGTTATTTAACTGTTCAGATACCACAAACACTAGCGATTGCAGCATTTAAGTTTATACGTGCGTCATCAGTGATAGAGCAGAATTAGTTGAGAGTATTGATATAGATAAAAAATAATATATTCATATATATTTATATTAATATATATATATATATATATATATATATATATATATATATATATATATATATATTTATTTATTTATTTTTATTTTATTTTTTTTAAATTTATTAAATGAAATCTCTGATCTTTCCATGTTAGAGTCCAGTCCATTGAGTGAAACTGTCCATTGGACTCCTTAACACAGAATGATCAGGGATTTCAATCAACATGTTAACGTTATACTGAATTGTTTCCCACAAAGTTATATATCAATCTGCTCTGTTCTTTCTGCTCTATAACATGATGGTGGTAGATTAGATAGCATTGTCTTGGTGACAGGTTCCCTTTAACTGCATTTTTTTCCTTTTTGCCCTGCAGATCTGTGAATCTCCCTAACAACATTTTTGTCAAATGGACAGTGTAGCTGTTATCTCAATTTTTTTAACTTGAGTACCCCTTTAAGAGTAAATGCAGTAGATGGATTTGCTGTGGAAAGGCAACAACAAAATATACAGAACCAATCTGCATTGCAGATTTCCTTAGAATAAATAAATCCTTCATTTATAATCCACAGTAGAGTTGCTTGTGGATTTCATCTTCCCTATTGTAGTCCGTTAATTTTCTTACCTAGGATGACTTACATAGAGCTCAGTACAAACCTAGAGCTGCAAAGAACCCTGCAGTACAATGCTGATGTTTGTCTCCTGTACAGAGCGTGGAAGGCGAGCATCACGAGAAAGCCGTGGAGCTTCTGAAGGCTGCCCAAGGAAAGGTAAAGCTGGTGGTCCGGTACACCCCCCGCGTCCTGGAAGAAATGGAGTCACGCTTCGAAAAGATGAGATCGGCTAAACGCAGGCAGCAAAACTAAGGAGAGAGCACAATGTGGACACAAGACACAAACTGTTCAGTATCACTGTAGAATAAATGACGTTCCCCTGTGAACTACCAATACAGTGCACGGTCTGGGTTCCAAGCCTAGAACCTAGAACCATACAGATGCTACAGGAATGTTCACACGTTTACAGGGCAGTTTTTAATTACCCGCATTTTTTTAAAGTCAAACAATGATAGCAGAAGAAAAAAAGAAGCATTTTTAATATGGTGGTGATAGTGACATTTGCAAACTGTGTTTTTCCTCAGTGTATTCTACAGACAGTCCTATTCGGTTTCAATAGGAGGCACCATGGAGGATGGTTCAGGGGCATGGGATGGCTTTAGATTGGGTCCTGTATATATTAGTGGGTTTGTAGTTTTCAAGAGGTAGCTCATAGGGCAGATGCATGTCCATACATTACCATTCTTCTATATCCCCTCTTCTAGTCTAGGGAGAACAAGCATTATTGCTGGGGTCCTCAACATAGACCCTTTACTTTTTTGCTACTTTGAGGATGTTTCTGCAGAAATTCTAACATTTTATCTGATGTCATGTTTAATGGCAGAATGTGGGGTATTGATACATAGTTATCCCTGTGCTCCTGCTTATATAGTGCACTTTGTGTAAAACCTTTTTATTCCTTAATGGTGCTATCCAGGATTAGAAAAACATTGCTACTTTCTTGCAAGAACAGCCCCACCCCTGTCCTTAGGTTGTGTTTGGTATTATAGTTAGGTAAGAGGTGGTGTTTCTGGAAGAAAGGAGCCATGTTTTTCTTAACCTGATTAACCCCTCTAAATCCTATGTCCACCAACAGATCTTAAATAAAAACTGTCACTATGGGGGAGATTTATCACACATGGTGTAAAGTGAAACTGGCTCAGTTGCCCCTAGCAACCAATCAGATTCCACCTTTCATTTTCCAAAGAGTCTGAGGAATGAAAGGTGGAATCTGATTGGTTGCTAGGGGCAATTGAGCCAGTTTCACTTTACACCATGTGTGATAAATCTCCCCTTTGTCTCTACTGCTCCTATACACGCCATTTGACTCAATGTCTGTGTAGTGTCATCCTACAGTCTCATAGAGGGTAAATATATGGGTGTATGACGGCATGATCAGGCTACACAGGGAGTCTGTTGCCATGGAAAAACATAATTTGCCTATGAGCTGTAGACTCAAAATTCTAGGAAAGTTTTTTTTTTTTTTTTTTTTTTTAAATTCCAAATTGCTATATGCTTTTAAAGGATATAAAATTGTTTGCCAAGGAGAGAATATTCTTAAAGAGAGCTTGCTTTTGAACTCTTCCATCAGAAGTAGAAAACTTGACCACACATGATGATACATTTGAGAAAGCACATATGTAAAACAGCAACAGGTTGGCATCACTGATAAGTTTTCCTATGGCATTGCCGACATATCTGTGCAGGATGCATCCAAGACTCTCTATTTAGTGTCTGATAAGGGCATAAGTAGGGCTGTTTCTAGAAAACGGTATACCTTGTATTTCCCGAAGTAGAACATGATTATGGGCTGGGTACTTCTTGGAATAATGGGAACACTAATGATCTTATCAGGGTGTATTGAATTGAGTGGACAGAACAGCTTATGCTCTGATGCTTTCCATGCCCCTTATTCTAATTCTTGTTAAATCTTGTGAATGTAGCAGAGCTAATTGCAAACCTGACTCTGCTCTTTCTGTAAAGTAGTAGTAGGCAAATCTATTATTTAGCCTTTCCAATGTAAATTAGCTACTTATCACCAACATTATTGTATGGCCATTGCTTAGGAACAGTCCCAGCTTTACTTAAGTAGTGATTGTAATAAAAAATTCTTAGATATGAAAAAAAAAACCACAAACTATTAAAAACCAAATTAAAGTTCATCCCAATATTAAAGCGGGAAGTGGGTGTTACAATAATAAAATTGGATGTGTCACCAGTTTAGCCAGTGTGATGCAACTATCTGTGCTAAGAATACATCACTTCAGATATTGCAGAAGAACATTGTGTTGGCTAGGAAGGAAGATAGGTTAGACATCTAACCTGTCAGGTTACATTAACATGTACAGTGGTTGCTTCAGATTAAATGCTTTGTAAATCAGTGTAACTTAATAATTAAACACTGCATCAAATCCGCAGCAAACACGGTACATGTGAATGTACTCTTAAAAGGACAGTTACATAGGTAGACTAGAAAAGTTGCCAATAGCAACTAGTGGAAATTAATATTCTTGCAAACTGCAGTTCACTGCTGTGGCCATAAGATGGCAGGCTTACATCACTTTTCTATATAAGCTCCAGCAGCTTCATTCTTTTTTTTTCCAGATTCAATGCTCACTATAGAATTTCACGATTTATTAGTGTATGAATAATATATAATGTGTAACAGCTTTATTTTTAGTTTAGATATAGACATTGCTGTAAAAGAGGCAGCCATTTTAGGGTACTCACAGGCACCACATAAGGATGACATTTCATCATGTTGAGCTGGACTAAGTGTGTTTGCAAAATTGTTGTCTTCCTTGTATGTGTAAGTGCGCTGTAAAGATGGCGTTTTACATTAAGCATCTCATTGAGTTTGTGTGTTTATGTATGCAAATGACCATTTTTTCTCAGGACTGGATTTTGCAGAACAAAATATGTATTGAGGGTTCATCTGCATTAAAGGGGTTGTCTTGTGAACAACCCCCTGTCTGCATCTATGGGTATATACAAATCATAGAATCCCACTCATTTAATTTTCAGAGGTTGGCAGCTGTGTTCGCCTATATAGGAGCCCAGTATTCTCCAACCTGTTGCTCTTGAGCTGATACAAAACTATAACTCCCAGCATGCCCAGCTGCCATGTTGCGTTTTATCAACAGCTAGAGCATCAAAAGGTTAGGGACCAGTATTTATAGATGTTACTATAAACTTTAAGGCTGGGTTCACACTATGTATATTTGAGGCTGTATTTGGTCCTCATGTCAGGTCCTCATAGCAACCAAAACCAGGAGTGGATTGAAAACACAGAAAGGATCTGTTCACACAATGTTGAAATTGAGTGGATGGCCGCCATATAACAGTAAATAACGGCCATTATTTCAATACCACAGCCGTTGTTTTAAAATAACAGCAAATATTTGCCATTAAATGATGGCCATCCACTCAATTACAACATTATGTGAACAGAGCCTTTCTGTGTTTTCAATCCACTCCTGGTTTTGGTTGCTATACAGCCTCACAAATACAGCCTCAAATATACATAGTGTGAACCCAGCCTAATTATGTTTCTTTGTGATTTATTTTATAATGATATTGTATATGTGTTCATCAGAAGGTACTGCATGTGGCAGAGCTAGAGATCCCTGTGCACTCCACTACATTGAGGACGCTGTGGCTGCCCTTATTACAGGAGCTGCTGAATCATTCCTTAGGTATAGTTTAGTCATGCTTCTGAATTTCCAATCTTATAGAGAAGTCTTAACCTTCCTTCAGAATAACCCACTGTTAGCATCACAAAGTTTGTTTCTATTCTTTTTTGTTTTAAGGAAGTTTCCATTTTTAACAAGTGTTCTTATCTGCCAACATCATGCTATAGAGCAAGTATATTGTGTTGGGGGGGAAATGTGTATCTTGTAATAGTCCCAGCGCCTTCTGACTTCAGGAGTCCAGTGGGCGGTCCTGCTGAGTGTCTTGAGTGATACCGCTCTTGGACTCCTAAGGCTAATAGGAATAGAGAATTCAATCCATAAAGTAGAAAATAAACTAAATCTTTCCCCTATAAATTCTATATCAGTCTTTTGCTCTATACCATGATGCAGGTTGATTGGACAGGACTTTCACGGTGACAGATTCTCTTTAGATTTAGGGAAATATGAATCCTGTGCATAGGGTGTAAGGGGAGAAATCAATTTTTAGTACCGGCAGACTGCTATTTTTTTCTCTGCCTACTCTGTGCCAATCTTAGTGAATGGATATCACTTTAAGGTAAAGGCTTGAGTAGTCTGAGACACACTTTATTGCTATGGTTGCAGTGCCTGACGGCCCCATAGCAGCCTGTCTGTCTCCGATGACTCCAAGCTGGGTTAGCACTAAGGATACATTTGGTTGATGCAAACCTCTTCTGTGCTCATTCTCCACCTCAGCCTGCATGGTTCAGAATAGTCAGGATGTAGGTGGTGTGTGTCCTATACTCCCATTATTATCAGTCTGAGCTTAGAAGACAACAGGTTCCAGTAGTCTTTGTCTTCTGAAAGCTGAAGTCTCCACAACTTCCACACTACTACCCCCAAGTGACTTGGAAACAATCATTTGTAACTACAGTTCTTTTTTCAAAGAGAAATTTCTAGATTTTCGAGGGGGTTTTCTTAACACTGACCTAATGTATTTTGCAGAGGCACAGATTAAGTAAAGAGATTTCCTATATTCTGCTTAGTTGTAAATGAGTGTTCCCCAGCCTGTGTCATTATGGGAGTCAAAGCTGCCGCTAGAGAGTCGCAGGTTGGGGAAACATTGTCATAAATGATCTGTTGCCTATTTCCTTTGATGTTGTGTGGTGTATATACATGTGTAGAAGAGATCCCTGTTATAGTGCTGGTACCTTGGTGCTTGATATGTAATGTGGCATACTTGGGACACTGTTCTTTAGCGGTTTCACATCTGCCATTTTTAAATATATTGCATTTTTTTTGTTATACAGACACCATTGTGATATATGTTAGCATTTATATGTGATAAAACATTAGAATAAATGTGATCAGAAATTACAAGTGCTTATGGCTCACGTGTTTGATTTTCCATTGGTTTCAATAAAAGTACATTGTGGCCGATTATTACTGTCTTATGGTGTGTTTACTCAGAGACTTATCTGACAGATTATTGAAGCCAAAGCCAGGAGCAGGCTATAAACAGATAACAGGTCATAAAGCAAAGACTGAGATTTCTCCTCTTTTCAATTCTTGGCTTTGGCTCCCAAACTGTCAGATAAATCTGTGTAAATACACCATTAACCCTTAGAGGACCGGGCCAATTTCAATTTTTGCGTTTTCGTTTTTTCCTCCTTGTGCTTAAAAGGCCATAGCAGTTACATTTTCTTTCATCTAGAAACCCACATGAGCCCTTATTTTTTGCGCCACTAATTGTACTTTACAATGACAGGCTGAATTAGTTCATAAAGTATACTGCGAAAC
The DNA here is from genome assembly GCF_027789765.1 of Dendropsophus ebraccatus. Lineage (NCBI taxonomy): Eukaryota > Metazoa > Chordata > Amphibia > Anura > Hylidae > Dendropsophus > Dendropsophus ebraccatus. Next base: position 48,808,368 of record NC_091457.1, on the reverse strand, counting down.
CAGAAAAAAATTAAATGTGTGGTGAAATTGAAAAAAAAAAAGCATATTTTTTTTTATTTGGAGGGTTTCTGTTTTTACGCCGTTTGCCCTGGGGTAAAACTGACTTGTTATAGTTGTTCCTCAAGTCTTTACGATTGCAACGATATGTAATATGTATAACTTTTATATTATGTGATGGCTTGTAAAAAATTTAAACCATTGTTAACAAATATATGTTCCTTAAAATTGTCAGGCTATTCCCAGGCTTATAGCGCTTTTATCCTTTGGTCTATGGGGCTGTGTCAGGTGTCATTTTTTGCGCCATGATGTGTTCTTTCTATTGATACCTTGATTGCGCATATGGGATTTTTTTGCGCCTACGCCGTATGTGATAAATTAATATTTTGGGCTATTACACACGTGGCGATAATAAACATGTTTGTTTTTATTTAAAACATAGGAAAAGGGGGGGTGATTCAAACTTTTATTAGGTGAGGGGGCTTTTTACTAATAAAAACGCTTTTTATTTACATTTTTGTACACTTAGAAGTTCCCCTGGGGTTAGGATATTCCCCCTGGGGGACTTCTAGTATAAGTACACTGATCTCTCATTAAGATCTATGCGGTATAGCAATGAGATCGGCACTCGATTGCTTTCGGCTGCTGTAGCCGAAAACAACAGAGTGCCGAGCCAGGATCAGCGCCATTATGGCGCAGACCCTGGCCGGGTAAGGACACGGGGATCGCCTCTCCGCAATCGCGTCACGGGGGGTTGATCCCCCCCACTAGACATTAGGTATGAGGCTGCAAGTAGTAATCAGATGCAGCTGTCAACTTTGACAGCTGCATCTGATTACTTAATTAGCGGGCACGGCTAATGGCTGCGGTCCCGGGCTACAACTACAAGCCATCTGAGTCATGTCACTTGCTTATCTTCCCTAGTGACATGACTCATTCACTCACTGAGTCCACTCGGCAGCAGGAGAGAGTATGAGGGGAGGGGGGGAGCTGCCTATGTGCCAGGAGTCTGTCACTAGGGAAGATAAGCAAGTGACATGACTCAGATGGCTTGCAGTTGCTCAGCCAATGGGAGCTGAGCAAGCGGAGTCACCTGACAAGACAGGGGAGGGGGAGGCTGGTGTAACAGAAGCTAGACCAGCCCTCCTGCTGATGACTCATCGTCACAAGAAGGAGCTGAGGGAAGAGCCTGGTGACGACAGTAATTAGGTATGTGTGAGTTTCCTACACTTCCTGGTGGGGGTGGAGGGGGGAAAAGACAGGGAAGGGAGGCAGATAGGTGATTGAAGCATATTACAGAAAAAGTTATTCATGAGAGTTGTCCTTTAAGGAGTGGCATGGTTTGTAGTCATGATATAACTTTTATATATGGCATATGGCCTCCCATACACTGTGTACACCCAGAAAAGGGGATCCTGCTCATCTATCTCTTTATAGTAAGCTCCAAGAAGTTGCAGCAGCATGATGGAAATGTTAGAGCAGTACTGAGCAGTCTAAGCTGTGAATCAAGCCCTGAGGAAGTGAGATCTAACACAGTAGACTCTTATATAGTTTCTTTGCAGTCTCTGCTGCTTTGTCTCTTTTTAATCATGCCTCCACCTCCCTCCTCGTCTATCTCTTTATAGTAAACTCAAAAAGCAGCAGCATAATACATGTCTAACCTGTTAGTCGTATGTAGTCTCTGCAACTTTGTCTCTTTTCAATCAGTCTCTCTCCCCCTCTTCACCCCCCACCCCCCTTATAGATTTGTATGGGCAATATGAAACCTGTTCCCTTAGTGATCTGTTTTTTTCAGCATGATTGTTCAGGAAGGGAGAGCAGGAAAGAAGGCTTTTTTTTATAAGAAATATTTTACAAAAATTCTTAAATTTGCCTGTACAATTGATTTACGCAATGTTTGTTGAAATGGCAGTGAGCATTCTGCATGTTAAAAAAATGAGATGCTACTAGGAAAAAACAGAATATTCTTACCCAACCCTGACCTCAGGCAGATTCCCTGCAGCTCTGGTTCTTTTCCTTCTAGTGCCCCAATCTTTTTCCCTACATCTGAGACATGTACTCAGAGCAGCCTGCTAGATCCAGGCACTGTGTGATTGGGCAGGTCCAATCAGTGACTGGAAGAAGAATGGTAGCTGTTGGGGACTAGGGCTAGGTAAATATAATGTTTAATACTATTTCTCCCTGCCCCAGTACACCTTAATACTGCTTTATCTATTATTTCCCCACATGGTATAATTGACTATTTAGGGTCTTTTGCATTATATTATTAATACAAGAGATTTTAATAAACTCTGTAATAGGTTTTATTAAGCAAAAGAGCCTCTTTCTGTACTCAAGAAGCTGTTTTGCAGCCCCCCCCCCCCATACACACACACACTTTAGTAGAAGAATCTTCTCTCACCAAGCTCCCAGATAAACACTGACCTTTCTGACCTGTAAATCCAGTGTTTTATGTGCCCAGTCTCCAAACTGCAGAGCTGTTTATTTGCTCTTTCTGCTCACTTATCTCCCTTGGCCCCTCCCCCTCCATAGGTTATAATGGAAACAGAAGAACCCGTCTTCACTTTGCTTCTTTGTAATGAAGATGGCTTTGTCTGATAATGCACAGATAATAAGTGAGGGGGGAGGCTGGGAGATTGCTTTTTGAGTACAAAAAGAGGCTTTTTTGCTTAATAAAACCTATCACATAGTTTCTTAAAATCGCTTGAACTATTCATTTCTGCAAAAAAAAAAAAAAAAAAAATTAAATGACATGTGTGATTAGTGTTGGTGGTTTTTATTTGTATGTAGATTTGTTAAGAGTTTATATTGGGATATGTACTTTTTACCGCTATACATTGACTAATGTCATCTTGTCTTTGTCTGAATAAACACGTATGTGTGGCCAATCCCAGTCTGCGTGCTAATGGCGAATTTAGAGGAGAATGTTGTAGACTGTTCTTTGGATAAATGTGAACGGGGAGGTCGGGGAAGATGGCTGATGCAAGGCATGGATGATAACAGGAAGGTCAGGGGAGATGGCTGATACAAGGGATGAAGGATAACAGGAAGATCGGGGTTATGGCTGATACAAGGCATGAATGATAACTGGGAGGTCAGGGAAGATGTCTGATACAAGGGATGAAAGATGACCGGGGGGGGGTTGGTGGAGATGGCTGATACAAGGAATGAATGATAACGGAGAGTCCGGGGGACATGTCTGATGCAAGGAATGAAAGATAACAAGGAGGTCAGGGGAGATGGCTGAAACAAGGGATGAAAGATAACGGGGAGGTCAGGTGGAGATAGCTTTTGGCTGTTGCTGTCTGTTTTTAACTCAAGCATTGCCAAGCAAGCTCTAGGCAGGCTCCACCCTGTGCCTATTTATTACCCTCTTATCCGTTTTGTTGTATTCACAAAAACTGAAGCCTCATTGATGCCACTCTGATGGTTTCTCCATACATCACTGACTCAAGTCCCAGAAGTAAAATGGATGTGTAGACTAGGGCTAACCTGCTGCTATATTCCCATAGCTCTTGACGCACTGAGGATGAAGGTAATTTTCTTACCTTCATCTTCAGCGCAGTTTTTGGTAGATCTTGACTTTATTCACTACACATATTAGGCTGTTTGGTTCACTGGGGAATGCTGCTCTTGTTGCACTAATCTGCTTTTCTGGCTTACCCCGCTAATGAATATTACAGTGGTGTGCTATTCAATAGAAGTATGGTACACAGGTCAGACAGAGGCAGAATCAAGAGGCAAAAGGGATTGAGGCAGGTGGCACTGGTTCTGGGACAACACTCTGGGTCAGTCACAGGTGAAACAGTATGGTACAGGAGGGATCAGGCAGAGACAGAATCTAGAAAACAGGCGTGGGTCAATATAAAGTCAACAAGATAAGAGTTAGCGAGCATTCCTAATGGACATTATGGAACCACAAAACCAGGGAGCAGGTGGAGCAGACTTACATAGGTGTTGCTGAGCTGGATATGGAAGAGGTTATCCAGAGTTAGGCTGCATTCACACAACACGAACATTGAATGCCCAACCTGGACTATTTCCCCGCCTGGCATGATGTATGAATATCATGCTGGGATCTGGGGAACAGTTTGAATCTCCGTGGCACTGTAATGACACGCTCCCGGCATGATATTGATACATCATCCTAGGTGGGGGAACAGTCAAAGTCCATGTTATATGGACAGAAAACAGAACATGTGAATGCAGTCTAAGGAAAACACAGCTACTTTCTTTCAAAAACATACCACCCCCACTCTGTATTCTATTAATCTGATCTGCAGCAGACCAGACCAATAGAGCACCGATCTCATTGATCGGTGCTGTTTAAAGAATACTACACTGGTCTCTATCCCCTAATAAAAGTCTGAATCACCAGCCTTTTTCCATTTTATAAATAAAAATAAACATATTTGGTATCGCCGTAATCACCCGAACTATTAAATTATACCATGCTTAATCTCGCATGGTAAACTGCGTAAGCGCAAAAACCCGCCAAAATGCTAAATTGCGCACTTTTGGTCGCATCAAACCCAGAAAAATTGTAATAAACAGCGATCAAAAAGTCACATATATGCAATCAAGGTACCAATGGAAAGTACAGATCATGGCGCAAAAAAATGACACCTCACACAGCCCCTTAGACCAAAGGATAAAAGCGTTATAAGCCTGGTCATAGAGCAATTTTTAGGAATGTTTATTTGTAAAAGGTTTTAATTTTTTAAAAGCCATCAAATAATATAAAAGTTATGCGAGTTGCCTTGAGGAACATATATAACGTGAGTTTTACCATAGGATGAACGGTGTAAAAACAAAGCCCGCCCCCCCCCCCCCCCCCCCCAATAAAAAGAATTGTCTGCCATTGCAAACTAAAATTACCGCCGCAAAAAATAAGGGCTCGTGTGGGTCTGTAGTGGAAAAAATCCAAATGTACAAGTGCTATGGCCTTTTAAATACGAGGAGGAAAAAACAAAAACGCAAAACTGAAAATTGGCTCTGTCATTAAGGGGTAAAGGATGTGATGGGTATTTGAGGACATTGGTCTTTAAATCCCCAATGGCAAGTGTGCATTGCCCCTATAGGTCAGAACTGGAAGTGCAGGGACAGAGAGCAGTAGTGAGCTGGCCACAGAGAAGGACCCCATAGCATGGGCAACAGGTAAGATGCCAGTGGGAGCAAACCACCAGAAATACAATGGGGAGGTCAGGGTACATAGTTGTCAGCCATGATGAATGTTAATAGGAAGATCAGGGGAGTTAAATATAATGACTAATAATATAAACAGGAACGTGATCACTAATTGATCCATAGATTTGATGTGGGTGGCTTTAGCTATTGATCAGTTTTGCTCTTGGCTACATTGTCCACACAATCATTGTTTTATTGTGTCTTGGCAGCACAATGAGGGGAAATGTGACATTTAGTTTTTTTATTAGCACCTACAGATAATCCCACTATTGTCAGAAACCAAGGGATGTGGAATCTGCTTGTATTTACATCTCATTGATAGCCCAGGGTCAATGATCCTCACACACCGCCTTATCCTAAATAATCTGCCGGGATAAAGGGCAGAGTAGGGTTATGCTAGATCCATCCTAGCTCTGGGGCTATACACAAGTGTAAGGTGATCCTATTCTCTGCATCCTCAAAGACTTTGGTCAAGTAAACAAAACAAAAGCCCTGCACTTTCTCACAGATCCTGAAAGACAGCTGAGCTTGACTCAAGACTTTCCAAGTCACTCAAACCTACTCTTGTATTATTTTACCCGTTTATTGGTATGCCATTGGTCTGTGGGAAGAAATGAGCTTTGGAGGGAAAACTTTTTGAAGATGGGATCAGTGTCGGATTGGGGTGAGTTATGCCCAGCTGGAAAATAGTTTCCAGGGCTTCCCTCTACAGCAAAGAGCCAATATTACCCGCTCTCATTAGCACATTTTTGGCTGCCATACTCCCCGCACCCTCTAATAAAAGGGGTGGCAAGAATATTCAAGGTGGAAGAGGCTTTGTTACAGGAAGTGGGCACATATGGTGGAAAAGGTATTGAAGGGGTCATTGGATGGGGTGGGGGGGGTATAAAGTGTCAAGGACTTTGTGATGAGGCAGAGCATAGCCAAAGCAGCTGGCTGGGGCTTTGTGGGG